>NW_024061318.1:70000-100152 GCF_016432855.1 Salvelinus namaycush | reverse complement strand
AGACTTGGGGCGATCCTCTCTACGGTAACTAGCACGAGGTGCCCCTCCTCTCTACGGTAACCCTAGCGGTGCCGCTCCTCTCTACGGTAACCTAGCGGTGCTGCCGCTATCTCTATACGGTAACCTAGCGGTGCCGCTCCTCTTACGTAACCTAGCGGTGCCGTCTCTCTACGTGAACCTAGCGGTGCCGTCCTCTCTTTTCTAAACTTCTTTCCCTAGGTAACCATCGTTGCTCGCTCCTCTCACGGTAACCTAGCGGTGCCAGCTCCTCTCTACGGAACCTAGCGGTGCACGCTCTCTCTCCGGTAAACCTAAGCCCTCCCCCACCGGTTGCCCCCCTCCTCTCTACGGTAACCTACGGTGCCCGCTCCTCTCTACGGTAACCTAGCGGTGCCGCTCCCTCTACGTAACCTAGCGTGCCGCTCCTCTCTACGGTAACCTAGCGGTGCCCTCCTCTCTACGGTAACTAGCTGGCGCTCCTCTCTACGGTAACCTACGGTGCCGTCCTCTCTACGGTAACCTAGCGGTCGCTCCTTCACGTACCTAGCGGTGCCGCTCCTCTCTACGGTAACCTAGCGGTGCCGCTCCTCTCTACGGTACCTAGCGGTGCCCTCCTCTCTACGGTAACCTAGCGGTGCGCTCCTTCTACGGTAACCTAGCCCCCCCCCCCCGGTGCCGCTCCTCTCTACGGTAACACTAGCGGTGCCTCCTTCTACGGTAACACTGCGGTGCCGCTCCTCTCTACGCGTAACCTAGCGGTGCCCGCTCCTCTCTACGGTAACCTAGCGGTGCCGCTCCTCTCTACGGTAACCTAGCGGTGCTCCTCTCTACGGTAACCTAGCGGTGCCGCTCCTCTCTACGGTAACTAGCGTGCCGCTCCTCTCTACGGTAACCTACGGTGCGCTCCTCTCACGGTAACCAGCGGTCCGCTCTCTCTACGGTAACCTAGCGGTGCCCCTCTCTACGGTAACCTAGCGGTTGCCGCTCCTCTCTACGGTAACCTAGCGGTGCCGCACCTCTCTCACCTACGGCTAACCTAGCGGTGCGCTCCTCTCTACGGTAAACCTAGCGGTGCTCCCTCTCTACGGTAACCTAGCGGTGCGGCTCCTCTTCTACGGTAACCTAGCGGTGCTTCCTCTCACGGTAACCTAGCGGGCTCCTCTTACGGTAACCTAGCGGTGCGCTCCTCTCTACGGTAAACCTAGCGGTGCCCTCCTCTCTACGGTAACCTAAGCGGTGCCGTCCTCTCTTACGGTAACTAGCGTCCCTCTCTACGGTACTAGCGGTGACCCTCCTCTACGTAACCTAGCGGGCCGCTCCTCTCTACGGTAACCTAGCGGTGCCGCTCCTCCTCTACGGTAACCCTAGCGGTGCCCGCTCCTCTCTACGGTAACCTAGCGGTGCCGCTCCCTCTACGGTAACCTAGCGTGCCGCTCCTCTCTACGGTAACCTAGCGGGCCGCTCTCTCTCTACCGCGTAACCTAGCGGTGCCCCTCCTCTCTACGGTAACTAGCGGTGCCGCTCCTCTCTACGGTAACCTAGCGGTGCCCCTCTCTTACGGTAACACTAGCGGTGCCCTCCTCTTACACGGAACCTAGCGGTGCCGCTCCTCTCTACGGTAACCTAGCGGTGCCGCTCCTCTCTACGGTAACCTAGCGGTGCCGCTCCTCTCTACGGTAACCTAGCGGTGCCGCTCCTCTCTACGGTAACCTAGCGCGGCCGCTCCTCTCTACGTAACCTAGCGGTGCCGCTCCTCTCTACGGTAACCTAGCGGTGCCCTCTCTACGGTAACCTAGGTGGTGCCGCTCCTCTCGAACTCCGGTGCCGCTCCTCTCTACGGTAACCTAGCGGTGCCCCTCCTCTCTACGGTAACCTAGCGGTGCCGCTCCTCTCTACGGTAACCTAGCGGTGCCGCTCCTCTCTACGGTAACCTAGCGGTGCCGTCCTCTCTACGAACCTAGCGGTGCCGCTCCTCTCTACGGTAAACCTAGCGGTGCCCCTCCTCTCTACGGTACCTAGACGGTGCCGCTCCTCTCTACGGTAACCTAGCGGTGCCCTCCTCTCTACGGAACCTAGCGGTGCCGCTCCTCTCTACGGTAACCTAGCGGTGCCGTTCCTCTCTACGGTAACCTAGCGGTGCCGCTCCTCTCTACGGTAACTAGCGGTGCCGCTCCTCTCTACGGTAACCTAGCGGTGCCCTCCTCTCTACGGTAACCTAGCGGTGCCGCTCCTCTCTACGGTAACCTAGCGGTGCCGCTCCTCTCTACGGTAACCTAGCGGTGGCTCCTCTCTACGGTAACCTAGCGGTGCGCTCCTCTCTACGGTAACCTAGCGGTGCGCTCCTCTCTACGGTAACCTAGCGGTGTCCTCTCTACGGTAACCTAGCGGTGCTCCTCTCTACGGTAAACCTGCGGTGCGCTCCTTCTACGGTAACCTAGCGGTGCCGCTCCTCTCTACGGTAACCTAGCGGTGCCGCTCTCTCACGGTAACCTAGCGGTGCCGCTCCTCTCTACGGTAACCTAGCGGTGCCCGCTCCTCTCTACGGTAACCTAGCGGTGCCGCCTCCCTCTACGGTAACCTAGCGGTGCCGCTCCTCTCTACGGTAACCTAGCGCGTGCCCGCTCCTCTCTACGGTAACCTAGCGGTGCCGCTCCTCTTCTACGGTAACCTAGCGGTGCCGTCCTCTCTACGGTAACCTAGCGTGCGTGCCGCTCCTCTCTACGGTAACCTAGCGGTGCCGCTCTCTCTACGGTAACCTAGCGGTGCCGCTCCTCTCTACGGTAACCTACGGTGCGCTCCTCTCTACGGTAACCTAGCGGTGCCGCTCCTCTCTACGGTAACCTAGCGGTGCCGCTCCTCTCTACGGTAACCTAGCGGTGCCGCTCCTCTCTACGGTAACCTAGCGGTGCCGCTCCTCTCTACGGTAACCTAGCGGTGCCGCTCCTCTCTACGGTAACCTAGCGGTGCTCCTCTCTACGGTAACCTAGCGGTGCTCCTCTCACGGTAACCTAGCGGTGCGCTCCTCTCTACGGTAACCTAGCGGTGCCGCTCCTCTCTACGGTAACCTAGCGGTGCCCGCTCCTCTCTACGGTAACCTAGCGGTGCCGCTCCTCTCTACGGTAACCTAGCGGTGCCGCTCCTCTCTACTGGTAACCTAGCGGTGCCCGCTCCTCTCTACGGTAACCTAGCGGTGCCGTCCTCTCTACGGTAACCTAGCCGGTGCCCCTCTTACGGTAACCTAGCGGTGCCCCTCCTCTCTACGGTAACCTAGCGGTGCGCTCCTCTCTACGGTAACCTAGCGGTGCCGCTCCTCTCTACGGTAACCTAGCGGTGCCGCTCCTCTCTACGGTAACCTAGCGGTGCCGCTCCTCTCTACGGTAACCTAGCGGTGCCGCTCCTCTCTACGGTAACCTAGCGGTGCCGCTCCTCTCTACGGTAACCTAGCGGTGCCGCTCCTCTCTACGGTAACCAGCGTGCCTCCTCTCTACGGTAACCTAGCGGTGCCGCTCTCTCTACGGTAACCTAGCGGTCCCGCTCCTCTCTACGGTAACCTAGCGGTGCCGCTCCTCTCTACGGTAACCTAGCGGTGCCGCTCCTCTCTACGGTAACCTAGCGGTGCCGCTCCTCTCTACGGTAACCTAGCGGTGCCGCTCCTCTCTACGGTAACCTAGCGGTGCCGCTCCTCTCTACGGTAACCTAGCGGTGCCGTTCCTCTCTTACGGTAACCTAGCGTGCCCTCCTCTCTACGGTAACCTAGCGGTGCCGCTCCTCTCTACGGTAACCTAGCGGTGCCGCTCCTCTCTACGGTAACCTAGCGGTGCCCCTCCTCTCTACGTAACCTAGCGGTGCCGCTCCTCTCTCGGTAACCTAGCGGTGCCGCTCCTCTCTACGGTAAACCTAGCGGTGCCTCCTCTCTACGGTAACCTAGCGGTGCCGCTCCTCTCTACGGTAACCTAGCGGTGCCGCTCCTCTCTACGGTAACCTAGCGGTGCCCCTCCTCTCTACGTAACCTAGCGTGCGCTCCTCTCTACGGTAACCTAGCGGTGCGCTCCTCTCTACGGTAACCTAGCGGTGCCCTCCTCTCTACGGTAACCTAGCGGTGCCGCTCCTCTCTACGGTAACCTAGCGGTGCCGCTCCTCTCTACGGTAACCTAGCGGTGCCGCTCTCTCTACGGTAACCTAGCGGTGCCGCTCCTCTCTACGGTAACCTAGCGGTGCCGTTCCTCTCTACGGTAACCTAGCGGTGCCGCTCCTCTCTACGGTAACCTAGCGGTGCCGTTCCTCTCTACGGTAACCTAGCGGTGCCGCTCCTCTCTACGGTAACCTAGCGGTGCGCTCCTCTCTACGGTAACCTAGCGGTGCCGCTCCTCTCTACGGTAACCTAGCGGTGCCGCTCCTCTCTACGGTAACCTAGCGGTGCCGTTCCTCTCTACGGTAACCTAGCGGTGCCGTTCCTCTCTACGGTAACCTAGCGGTGCCGCTCCTCTCTACGGTAACCTAGCGGTGCCCTCCTCTCTACGGTAACTAGCGGTGCGCTCTCTCTACGGTAACCTAGCGGGGCCGCCTCTCTCTACGGTAACCTAGCGGTGCCGCTCCTCTCTACGGTAACCTAGCGGTGCCGCTCCTCTCTACGGTAACCTAGCGGTGCCGCTCCTCTCTACGGTAACCTAGCGGTGCCGCTCCTCTCTACGGTAACCTAGCGGTGCCGCTCTCTCTACGGTAACCTAGCGGTGCGCTCCTCTCTACGGTAACCTAGCGGTGCCGCTCCTCTCTACGGTAACCTAGCGGTGCCGCTCCTCTCTACGGTAACCTAGCGGTGCCGCTCTCTCTACGGTAACCTAGCGGTGCCGCTCCTCTCTACGGTAACCTAGCGGTGCCGCTCCTCTCTACGGTAACCTAGCGGTGCCCCTCCTCTCTACGGTAACCTAGCGGTGCCGCTCCTCTCTACGGTAACCTAGCGGTGCCGCTCCTCTCTACGGTAACCTAGCGGTGCCGCTCCTCTCTACGCGTAACCTAGCGGTGCCGCTCCTCTCTACGGTAACCTAGCGGTGCCGCTCCTCTCTACGGTACCTAGCGGTGCCGCTCCTCTCTACGGTAACCTAGCGGTGCCGCTCCTCTCTACGGTAACCTAGCGGTCCGTCTCCTACGGTAACGAGCCTGCCTCCTCTCTACGCGTAACCTAGCGGTGCCGCTCCTCTCTACGGTAACCTAGCGGTGCCGCTCCTCTCTACGGTAACCTAGCGGTGCCGCTCCTCTATACGGTACCTATCGGTGCCGCTCCTCTCTACGGTAACCTAGCGGTGCCCTCCTCTCTACGGTAACCTAGCGGTGCCGCTCCTCTCTACGGTAACCTAGGGTGCCGCTCCTCTCTACGGTAACCTAGCGGTGCCGTCCTCTCTACGGTAACCTAGCGGTGCCGCTCCTCTCTACGGTAACCTAGCGGTGCGTCTCTCTCTACGGTAACCTAAGCGGTGCCGCTCCTCTCTACGGTAACCTAGCGGTGCGCCTCCTCTCTACGGTAAACCCTAGCGGTGCCGCTCCTCTCTACGGTAACCTAGCGGTGCCCTCCTCTCTACGGTAACCTAGCGGTGCCGCTCCTCTCTACGGTAACCTAGCGGTGCCGCTCCTCTCTACGGAACCTAGCGGTGCGCTCTCTCTACGGTAACCTAGCGGTGCCGCTCCTCTCTACGGTAACCTAGCGGTGCCGCTCCTCTCTACGGTAACCTAGCGGTGCCGCTCCTCTCTACGGTAACCTAGCGGTGCCGCTCCTCTCTACGGTAACCTAGCGGTGCCGCTCCTCTCTACGGTAACCTAGCGGTGCCGCTCCTCTCTACGGTAACCTAGCGGTGCCGCTCCTCTCTACGGTTAACCTAGCGGTGCCGCTCCTCTCTACGGTACCTAGCGTGCCGCTCCTCTCTACGGTAACCTAGCGGTGCCGCTCCTCTCTACGGTAACCTAGCGGTGCCGCTCCTCTCACGGTAACCAGCGTGCGCTCCTCTCTACGGTAAACCTAGCGGTGCCGCTCCTCTCTACGGTAACCTAGCGGTGCCCTCTCTCTACGGTAACCTTGCGGGTGCCGCTCCTCTCTACGGTAACCTAGCGGTGCCGCACCTCTCTCTCGCTCCTCTCCGCCCTGCGTGCCCCTCCTCTCTACGGTAACCTAGCGTGCCGTCCTCTACGGTACCTAGCGTGCCCCTTCTCTACGGTAACCTAGCGGTGCCTCCTCTCTACGGTAACCTAGCGGTGCCGCTCCTCTCTAAGGTAACCTAGCGTGACGCTCCTCTCTACGGTAACCTAGCGGTGCGCTCCTCTCTACGGTAACCTAGCGGTGCGCTCCTCTCTACGGTAACCTAGCGGTGCCCGCTCCTCTCTACGGTAACCTAGCGGTGCCGCTCCTCTCTACGGTACCTAGCGGTGCCGCTCCTCTCTACGGTAACCTAGCGGTGCCGCTCTCTCTTACGGTAACCTAGCGGTGCCGCTCCTCTCTACGGTAACCTAGCGGTGCCGCTCCTCTCTACGGTAACCTAGCGGTGCCGCTCCTCTCTACGGTAACCTAGCGGTGCCGCTCCTCTCTACGGTAACCTAGCGGTGCCGCTCCTCTCTACGGTAACCTAGCGGTGCCGCTCCTCTCTACGGAACCTAGCGGTGCCGCTCCTCTCTACGGTACCTAGCGGTGCCCCTCCTCTCTACGGTAACCTAGCGGTGCCGCTCTCTCTCCGGTAACCTAGCGGTGCCGCTCCTCTCTACGGTAACCTAGCGGTGCCTCCCTCTCTACGGTAACCTAGCGGTGCCGCTCCTCTCTACGGTAACCTAGCGGGTGCCCTCTCTCTCGGTAACCTAGGCGCCGTCCTCTCTAGGAACCTAGCGGTGCCGCTCCTCTCTACGGTAACCTAGCGGCGCGCTCGTCTCTCTACGGTAAACTAGCGGTGCCGCCTCTCTACTACGGTAACCTAGCGGGCCGTCCTCTCTACGGTAACTAGCGGGCCCCTCCTCTCTACGGTAACAGCGGTGCGCTCCTCTCTACGGTAACCTAGCGGTGCCCTCCTCTCTACGGTAACCTAGCGGTGCCGCTCCTCTCCTACGGTAACCTAGCGGTGCCGCTCCTCTCTACGTAACCTAGCGGTGCCGCTCCTCTCTACGTAAACCTAGCGGTGCCCCTCTCTTACGGTAACAGCGGTGCCGCTCCTCTCTACGGTAACTAGCGGTGCCGCCTCCTCTCTACGGTAACCTAGCCGTGCCGCTCCTCTCTACGGTAACCTAGCGGTGCCGCTCCTCTCTACGGTAACCTAGCGGTGCCGTCTCTCTACGGTAACCTAGCGGTGCCGCTCCTCTCTACGGTAACCTAGCGGTGCCGCTCTCTCTACGGTAACCTAGCGTGCCGCTCTCTATACGGAACCTAGCGGGCCGCTCCTCTTCGGTAACCTAGCGGTGCCCTCCCCTACGGTAACTAGCGGTGCCGCTCCTCTCTACGGTAACCTAGCGGGTGCCGCTCCTCTCTACGGTAACCTAGCGGTGCCGCTCCTCTCTACGGTAACCTAGCGGTGCCGCTCCTCTCTACGGTAACCTAGCGGTGCCGCTCCCTCTCTACGGTAACCTAGCGTGCCGCTCCTCTCTAGGTAACACTGCGGTGCCGCCTCCCTCTACGGTAACCTAGCGGTGCCGCTCCTCTCTACGGTAACCTAGCGGTGCCGCTCCTCTTACGGTAACCTAGCGGTGCCGCTCCTCTCTACGGTAACCTAGCGGTGCCCCTCCTCTCTACGGTAAACTAGCGGTGCGCTCCTCTTACGGTAACCTAGCGTGCCGCTCCTCTCTACGGTAACCTAGCGGTGCCCGTCCTCTCTACGGTAACCTAGCGGTGCCGCTCCTCTCTACGGTAACCTAGCGGTGCGCTCTCTCTTACGGAACCTAGCGGTGCCGCTCCTCTCTACGGTAACCTAGCGGTCCGCTCCTCTCTAAGGTAACCTAGCGGTGCCGCTCCTCTCTACGGTAACCTAGCGGTGCCGCTCCTCTCTACGGTAACCTAGCGGTGCTCCTCTCTACGGTACTAGCGGTGCTCCTCTCTACGGTAACCTAGCGGTGCGCTCCTCTCTACGGTAACCTACGGTGCCCCTCCTCTCTACGGTAACCTAGCGGTGCCTCCTCTTCGGTACCTAGCGGTGCCCTCTCTACGGTAACCTAGCGGTGCCCCTCCTCTCTACGGTAACCTAGCGGTGCCCCTCCTCTCTACGGTAACCTAGCGGTGCCCCTCCTCTCTACGGTAACCTAGCGGTGCCGCTCCTCTCTACGGTAACCTAGCGGTGCCGCTCCTCTCTACGGTAACCTAGCGGTGCCGCTCCTCTCTACGGTAACCTAGCGGTGCCCCTCCTCTCTACGGTAACCTAGGGTGCCCGCTTCTCTCTAACGGTAACCTAGCGGTGCCGCTCTTCTACGGTAACCTACGCGTGCCCCTCTCTCTACGGTAACCTAGCGGTGCGCTCTCTCTACGGTAACCTAGCGGTGCCGCTCCTCTCTACGGTAACCTAGCGGTGCCTCTCCTCTCTACGGTAACCTAGCGGTGCCGCTCCTCTCTACGGTAACCTAGCGGTGCCGTCCTCTCTACGGTAACCTAGCGTGCCGCTCCTCTCTACGGTAACCTAGCGGTGCCGCTCCTCTCAGGTAACCTAGCGGGCGCGCTCCTCTCTACGGTAACCTAGCGGTGCCCCTCCTCTCTACGGTAACCTAGCGGTGCCCCCTCTCTACGGTAACCTAGCGGTGCCGCTCCTCTCTACGGTAACCTAGCGGTGCCGCTCCTCTCTACGGTAACCTAGCGGTGCCGCTCCTCTCTACGGTAACCTAGCGGTGCCGCTCCTCTCTACGGTAACCTAGCGGTGCCGCTCCTCTCTACGGTAACCTAGCGGTGCCCCTCCTCTCTACGGTAACCTAGCGGTGCCGCTCCTCTCTACGGTAACCTAGCAGTGCTCCTCTCTACGGTAACCTAGCGGTGCTCCTCTCTACGGTAACCTAGCGGTGCTCCTCTCTACGGTAACCTAGCGGTGCTCCTCTCTACGGTAACCTAGCGGTGCTCCTCTCTACGGTAACCTAGCGGTGCCGCTCCTCTCTACGGTAACCTAGCGGTGCTCCTCTCTACGGTAACCTAGCGGTGCCGCTCCTCTCTACGGTAACCTAGCGGTGCCGCTCCTCTCTACGGTAACTAGCGGTGCGCTCCTCTCTACGGTAACCTAGCGGTGCTCCTCTCTACGGTAACCTAGCGGTGCCGTCCTCTCTACGGTAACCTAGCGGTGCTCCTCTCTACGGTAACCTAGCGGTGCCGCTCCTCTCTACGGTAACCTAGCGGTGCCCCTCCTCTCTACGGTAACCTAGCGGTGCCGTTCCTCTCTACGGTAACCTAGCGGGTGCCGCTCCTCTCTACGGTAACCTAGCGGTGCCCTCCTCTCTACGGTAACCTAGCGGTGCCGCTCCTCTCTACGGTAACCAGCGGTGCGCTCCTCTCTACGGTAACCTAGCGGTGCCGCTCCTCTCTACGGTAACCTAGCGGTGCCGCCTCCTCTCTACGGTAACCTAGCGGTGCGCTCCTCTCTACGGTAACCTAGCGGTGCCGCTCCTCTCTACGGTAACCTAGCGGTGCCGTCTCTCTACGTAACCTAGCGGTGCCCCTCCTCTCTACGGTAACCTAGCGGTGCGTCCTCCTACGGTACCTAGCGGTGCGCTCCTCTCTACGGTAACCTAGCGTGCCCCTCCTCTCTACGGTAACTAGCGGTGCCCCTCCTCTCTACGGTAACCTAGCGGTGCCCCCCTCTCTACGTAACCTAGCGGTGCCGCTCCTCTCTACGGTAACCTAGCGGTGCCGTTCCTCTCTACGGTAACCTAGCGGTGCCGCTCCTCTCTACGGTAACCTAGCGGTGCCCTCCTCTCTACGGTAACCTACGGGTGCGCTCCTCTCTACGGTAACCTAGCGGTGCCCTTACGACCTAGCGGCCTCTCTACGGTAACCTGCGGTGCCGCTCCTCTCTACGGTAACCTAGCGGTGCCGCTCCTCTCTACGGTAACTAGCGGTGCCGCTCCTCTCTACGGAACCTAGCGGTGCCGCTCCTCTCTACGGTAACCTAGGGTGCCGCCTCCCTCTACGGTAACCTAGCGGTGCCGCTCCTCTCTCGGTAACCTAGCGGTGCCGCTCCTCTCCGGTAACCTAGCGGTGCGGCTCCTCTCTACGGTAACCTAGCGGTGCCGTCCTCTCTACGGTAAACCTAGCGGTGCCCCTCCTCTCTACGGTAACCTAGCGGTGCCCTCCTCCTACGGACCTAGCGGTGCCGCTCCCTCTACGGTAACAGCGGTGCCGCTCCTCTCTACGGTAACCTAGCGGTGCCGTCCTCTCTACGGTAACCTAGCGGTGCCGTCCTCTCTACGGTAACCTAGCGGTGCGTCCTCTACGGTAACCTAGCGGTGCCCGCTCCTCTCTACGGTAACCTAGCGGTGCCGCTCCTCTCTACGGAACCTAGCGTGCTGCCTCTCTACGGTAACCCTAGCGGTGCCGCTCCTTCTACGGTAACCTAGCGGTGCCCTCCTCTCTACGGTAACCTAGCGGTCCGCTCCTCTCTACGGTAACCTAGCGGTGCTCCTCTCTACGGTAACCTAGCGGTGCCGCTCCTCTACGGAACCTAGCGGGCTCCTCTCTACGGTAACCTAGCGGTGCTCCTCTCTACGGTAACCTAGCGGTGCCGCTCCTCTCTACGGTAACCTAGCGGTGCCGCTCCTCTCTACGGTAACCTAGCGGTGCTTCCTCTACGGTACCTAGCGGTGCCGCTCCTCTCTACGGTAACCTAGCGGTGCCGCTCCTCTCTACGGTAACCTAGCGTGCCCCTCTCTCTACGGTAACTAGCGGTGCCCGTCCTCTCTACGGTAACCTAGCGGTGCTCCTCTCTAGGTAACCTAGCGGTGCCGTCCTCTTACGGTACCTAGCGGTGCCGCTCCTCTCTACGGTAAACTAGCGGTGCCGCTCCTCTCTACGGTAACCTAGCGGTGCCGCTCCTCTTACGGTAACCTAGCGGTGCCGCTCCTCTCTACGGTAACCTAGCGGTGCCGCTCCTCTCTACGGTAACCTAGCGGTGCGCTCTCTCTACGGTAACCTAGCGTGCCGCTCTCTCTACGGTAACCTAGCGGTGCCGCTCCTCTTACGGTAACCTAGCGGTGCCGCTCCTCTACGGTAACCTAGCGGTGCCGCTCCTCTCTACGGTAACCTAGCGTGCCCCTCCTCTCTACGGTAACCTAGCGGTGCCGCTCCTCTCTACGGTAACCTAGCGGTGCCCCCCTCTCTACGGTAACCTAGCGGTGCGCTCCTTCTACGGTAACCTAGCGGTGCGCTCCTCTCTACGGTAACCTAGCGGTGCCGCCTCTCTACGGTAACCTAGCGGTGCCGCTCCTCTCTCCGGTAACCTAGCGGTGCCGCTCCTCTCTACGGTAACCTAGCGGTGCCGCTCCTCTCTACGGTAACCTAGCGGTGCCGCTCCTCTCTACGGTAACCTAGCGGTGCCCCTCCTCTCTACGGTAACCTAGCGGTGCCGCTCCTCTCTACGGTAACCTAGCGGTGCCGCTCCTCTCTACGGTAACCTAGCGGTGCCGCTCCTCTCTACGGTAACCTAGAGGGTGCCGCCTTCCTCTCTACGGTAACCTAGCGGTGCCGCTCCTCTCTACGGTAACTAGCGGTGCCGCTCCTCTCTACGGTAACCTAGCTGTGCCGCTCCTCTCTACGGTAACCTAGCGGTGCCGCTCTCTACGGTAACCTAGCGGTGCTCCTCTCTCTACGGTAACCTAGCGGTGCCGCTCCTCTCTACGGTAACCTAGCGGTGCGCTCCTCTCTACGGTAACTAGCGGTGCCCTCTCTCTACGGTAACCTAGCGGTGCCGCTCCTCTCTACGGTAACCTAGCGGTGCCGTCCTCTCTACGGTAACCTAGCGGTGCCCCTCCTCTCTACGGTAACCTAGCGGTGCGCTCCTCTCTACGGTAACCTAGCGGTGCCCCTCTCTCCGGTAACCTAGCGGTGCCGCTCCTCTCTACGGTAAACCTAGCGTGCCGCTCCTCTCTACGGTAACCTAGCGGTGCCGCTCCTCTCTACGGTACTAGCGGTGCCCGCCTCTCTACGGTAACCTAGCGGTGCCGTCCTCTCTACGGTAACCTAGCGGTGCCCCTCCTCTTACGGTAACCTAGCGGTGCCCCTCTCTCTACGGTAAACTAGCGGTGCCGCTCCTCTCTACGGTAACCTAGCGGTGCCGCTCCTCTCTACGGTAACCTAGCGTGCAGTCCTCTCTACGGAACCTAGCGGTGCCGCTCCTCTCACGGTAACCTACGGTGGCTCCTCTCTACGGTAACCTAGCGGTGCCGCTCCTCTCTACGGTAACCTAGCGGTGCCGCTCCTCTCTACGGTAACCTAGCGGTGCCGCTCCTCTCTACGGTAACCTAGCGGTGCCGCTCCTCTCTACGGTAACCTAGCGGTGCTCCTCTCTACGGTAACCTAGCGGTGCCCCTCCTCTCTACGGTAACCTAGCGGTGCGCTCCTCTCTACGGTAACCTAGCGGTGCCGCCTCCTCTCTAAGGTAACCTAGCGGTGCCGCTCCTCTCTACGGAACCTAGCGGTGCCGCTCCTCCTACGGTAACCTAGCGGTGCCGCTCCTCTCTACGGTAACCTAGCGGTGCCTCCTTCTACGGTAACCTAGCGGTGCCGCTCCTCTCTACGGAACCTAGCGTGCTCCTCTCTACGGTAACCTAGCGGTGCCGCTCCTCTCTACGGTAACCTAGCGTGCGCCTCTCTACGGTAACCTAGCGGTGCTCCTCTCTACGGTAACCTAGCGGTCGCTCCTCTCTACGGTAACCTAGCGGTGCCGCTCTCTCTACGGTAACCTAGCGGTGCTCCTCTCTACGGTAACCTAGCGGTGCTCCTCTCTCGGTAACCTACGGTGCGCCTCCTCCTACGGTAACCTAGCGGTGCCGCTCCTCTCTACGGAACCTAGCTGTGCTCTCTCTACGGTAACCTAGCGGTGCCGTCCTCTCTACGGTAACCTAGCGGTGCCGCTCTCTCTACGGTAACCTAGCGGTGCCGCTCTCTCTACGGTAACCTAGCGGTCCCTCCTCTCTACGGTAACCTAGCGGTGCTCCTCTCTACGGTAACCTAGCGGTGCTCCTCTCTACGGTAACCTAGCGGTGCCGCTCCTCTCTACGGTAACCTAGCGGTGCCGCTCCTCTCTACGGTAACCTAGCGGTGCCGCTCCTCTCTACGGTAACCTAGCGGTGCCGCTCCTCTCTACGGTAACCTAGCGGTGCCGTTCCTCTCTACGGTAACCTAGCGGTGCCGCTCCTCTCTACGGTAACCTAGCGGTGCCCCTCCTCTCTACGGTAACCTAGCGGTGCCGCTCCTCTCTACGGTAACCTAGCGGTGCCGCTCCTCTCTACGGTAACCTAGCGGTGCCGCCCTCTCTACGGTAACCTAGCGGTGCCGCTCTCTCTACGGTAACTAGCGGTGCCGCTCCTCTCTACGGTAACCTAGCGGTGCCGCTCCTCTCTACGGTAACCTAGCGGTGCCGCTCCTCTCTACGGTACTAGCGGTGCCCCCTCTCTAGGTAACCTAGCGGTGCCGTCCTCTCTACGGTAACCTAGCGGTGCCCTCCTCTCTACGGTAACCTAAGGGCCCTCCCTCACGGTAACCGCGGTGCCCCTCTACGGTAACCTAGCGGTGCCCTCCTCTCTACGGTAACCTAGCGGTGCCGCCCCTCTCTACGGTAACCTAGCGGTGCCGCTCCTCTCTACGGTAACCTAGCGGTGCCGCTCCTCTCTACGGTAACCTAGCGGTGCCCCTCCTCTCTACGGTAACCTAGCGGTGCCGCTCCTCTCTACGGTAACCTAGCGGTGCCCCTCCTCTCTACGGTAACCTAGCGGTGCCCCTCCTCTCTACGGTAACCTAGCGGTGCCCCTCCTCTCTACGGTAACCTAGCGGTGCCGCTCCTCTCTACGGTAACCTAGCGGTGCCGTCTCTCTACGGTAACCTAGCGGTGCCGCTCCTCTCTACGGTAACCTAGCGGTGCGCCTCTCTCTACGGTAACCTAGCGGCCTACCTACGGCTAGCGGTGCCGCTCCTTACGGTAAACTAGCGGTGCCGTCCTCTCTACGGTAACCTAGCGGTGCCGCTCTCTCTACGGTAACCTATGGTGCCCCTCCTCTCTACGGTAACCTAGCGGTGCCCTCCTCTCTACGGTAACCTAGCGGTGCCGCTCCTCTCTTACGGTTAACCTAGCGGTGCGTCCTCTCTACGTAACCTAGCGGTGCCGCTCCTCTCTACGGTAACCTAGCGGTGCCGCTCCTCTCTACGGTAACTAGCGGTGCCGCTCCTCTCTACGGTAACCTAGCGGTGCCCTCCTCTCTACGGTAACCTAGCGGTGCCGCTCTCTCTACGGACCTAGCGTGCTCTCTCTACGGTAACCTAGCGGTGCTCCTCTCTACGGTAACCTAGCGGTGCTCCTCTCTACGGTAACCTAGCGGTGCGCTCCTCTCTACGGTAACCTAGCGGTGCCTCCTCTCTTACGGTAACCTAGCGGTGCGCCTCCTCTCTACGGTAACCTAGCGGTCGCTCCTCTCTACGGTAACCTAGCGGTGCCTCCTCTCTACGGTAACCTAGCGGTGCCGCTCCTCTCTACGGTAACCTAGCGGTGCCGCTCTCTCTCTACGGTAACCTAGCGGTGCTCCTCTCTACGGTAACCTAGCGGTGCCGTCCTCTTACGGTAACTAGCGGGCCTCTCTCTACGGTAACCTAGCGGTGCCGCTCCTCTCTACGGTAACCTAGCGGTGCTCCTCTCTACGGTAACCTAGCGGTGCCGTCCTCTCTACGGTAACCTAGCGGTTGCTCCTCTCTACGGTAACCTAGCGGTGGCGCTCCTCTCTACGGTAACCTAGCGGTGCCGCTCTCTCTCTACGGTAACCTAGCGGTGCCGCCCTCTCTACGGTAACCTAGCGTGCGCTCCTCTCTACGGTAACCTAGCGGTGCCGTCCTCTCTACGGTAACCTAGCGGTGCCGCTCCTCTCTACGGTAACCTAGCGGTGGCCCCTCCTCTCTACGGTAACCTAGCGGTGGTGCCGTCCTCTCTACGGTAACCTAGCGGGCCGCTCTCTACGGAACCTAGCGGTGCCGCTCCTCTCTACGGTAACCTAGCGGTGCCGCTCCTCTCTACGGTAACCTAGCGGTGCCGCTCCTCTCTACGGTAACCTAGCGGTGCCGTTCCTCTCTACGGTAACCTAGCGGTGCCGCTCCTCTCTACGGTAACCTAGCGGTGCCGTCCTCTCTACGGTAACCTAGCGGTGCCGCTCCTCTTACGGTAACCTAGCGGTGCCCCTCCTCTCTACGGTAACCTAGCGGTGCCGCTCCTCTCTACGGTAACTAGCGGTGCCGCTCCTCTCTACGGTAACCTAGCGGTGCCGCTCCTCTCTACGGTAACCTAGCGGTGCCGATCTCTCTACGGAACCTAGCGGTGCCGTCTCTCTACGGTAACCTAGCGGTGCCCTCCTCTACGGTAACCTAGCGGTGCCGCTCCTCTCTACGGTAACCTAGCGGTGCCGCCCTCTCTACGGTAAACCTAGCGGTGCCGCTCCCTCTCTACGTAACCTAGCGGTGCCGTCCTCTCTACGGTAACCTAGCGGTGCCGCTCCTCTCTACGGTAACCTAGCGGTGCCGCTCCTCTCTACGGTAAACCTAGCGGTGCCGCTCCTCTCTACGGTAACCTAGCTGGTGCCGCTCCTCTCTACGGTAACTAGCGGTGCCGCTCCTCTCTACGGTAACCTAGCGGTGCCGCTCCTCTCTACGGTAACCTAGCGGTGCCGCTCCTCTCTACGGTAACCTAGCGGTGCCGCTCCTCTCTACGGTAACTAGCGGTGCCCCTCTCTACGGAACCTAGCGGTGCCGCTCCCTCTTAACCCGGGTCAACCCCTTTAGGCGGTGCCGCTCCTCTCTACGGTAACCTAGCGGTGCCGCTCCTCTCTACGGTAACCTAGCGGTGCCGCTCCTCTCTACGGTAACCTAGCGGTGCTCCTCTCTACGGTAACCTAGCGGTGCTCCTCTCTACGGTAACCTAGCGGTGCCGCTCCTCTCTACGGTAACCTAGCGGTGCCGCTCTCTCTACGGTAACCTAGCGGTGCCGCTCCTCTCTACGGTAACCTAGCGGTGCCGTCCTCTCAGGTAACCTAGCGGTGCCGCTCCTCTCTACGGTAACCTAGCGGTGCCGCTCCTCTTACGGTAACCTAGCGGTGCCGCTCCTCTCTACGGTAACCTAGCGGTGCCGTTCCTCTCTACGGTAACCTAGCGGTGCCGCTCCTCTCTACGGTAACTAGCGGTGCCGCTCCTCTTACGGTAACTAGCGGTGCCGCCTCCTCTCTACGGTAACCTAGCGGTGCCCCCTCCTCTCTACGGTAACCTAGCGGTGCCGCTCCTCTCTACGGTAACCTAGCGGTGCCGTCCTCTCTACGGTAACTAGCGGTGCTCCTCTTACGGTAACCTAGCGGTGCCGCTCCTCTCTACGGTAACCTAGCGGTGCCGCTCCTCTTACGGTAACCTAGCGGTGCGTCCTCTCTACGGTAAACCTAGGGTGCGTCCTCTCTACGGTAACCTAGCGGTGCCGCTCCTCTCTACGGTAACCTAGCGGTGCCGCTCCTCTCTACGGTAACCTAGCGGTGCCGTCTCCTCCTACGGTAACCTAGCGGTGCCGCTCCTCTCTACGGTAACCTAGCGGTGCCGCTCCTCTTACGGTAACCTAGCGGTGCCGCTCCTCTCTACGGTAACCTAGCGGTGCCGCTCCTTCTACGGGTAACCTAGCGGTGCCGCTCCTCTCTACGGTAACCTAGCGGTGCCGCTCCTCTCTACGGTAACCTAGCGGTGCCGCTCCTCTCTACGGTAACCTAGCGGTGCCGCTCCTCTCTACGGAACTAGCGGTGCCGCTCCTCTCTACGGTAACCTAGCGGTGCCGCCCTCTCTACGGTAACTAGCGGGCTCTCTCTCGGTAACTAGCGTGCGCTCCTCTCTACGGTAACCTAGCGGTGCTCCTCTCTACGGTAACCTAGCGGTGCTCCTCCTCTCTACGGTAACCTAGCGGTGCCGCTCCTCTCTACGGTAACCTAGCGGTGCCGCTCCTCTCTACGGTAACCTAGCGGTGGCTCCTCTCTCGGTAACCTAGCGGTGCCGCTCCTTCTACGGTAACCTAGCGGTGCCGCTCCTCTTACGGTAACTAGCGGTGCCCCTCTTCTACGGTAACCTAGCGGTGCCGCTCCTCTCTACGGTAACCTAGCGGTGCCCTCCTCTCTACGGTAACCTAGCGGTGGCCCTCCTCTCACGGTAACCTAGCGGTGCCGCTCCTCTCTACGGTAACCTAGCGGTGCCGTTCCTCTCTACGGTAACCTAGCGGTGCCCCTCCTCTCTACGGTAACCTAGCGGTGCCCTCCTCTCTACGGTAACCTAGCGGTGCCGCTCCTCTCTACGGTAACCTAGCGGTGCCGCTCCTCTCTACGGTAACCAGCGGTGCTCTCTCTACGGAACTAGCGGTGCCGCTCTCTCTACGGTAACCTAGCGGTGCTCCTCTCTACGGTAACCTAGCGGTGCTCCTCCTCTCTACGGTAACCTAGCGGTGCCGCTCCTCTCTACGGTAACCTAGCGGTGCCGCTCCTCTCTACGGTAACCTAGCGGTGCCGCTCCTCTCTACGGTAACCTAGCGGTGCCGCTCCTCTCTACGGTAACCTAGCGGTGCCGCTCCTCTCTACGGTAACCTAGCGGTGCCCCTCCTCTCTACGGTAACCTAGCGGTGCCGCTCCTCTCTACGGTAACCTAGCGGTGCGCTCCTCTCTACGGTAACCTAGCGGTGCTCCTCTCTACGGTAACCTAGCGGTGCGTCCTCTCTACGGTAACCTAGCGGTGCCGCTCCTCTCTACGGTAAACCTAGCGGTGCCGCTCTCTCTACGGTAACCTAGCGGTGCCGCTCCTCTCTACGGTAACCTAGCGGTGCCGCTCCTCTCTACGGTAACCTAGCGGTGCCCTCCCTCTACGGTAACCTAGCGTGCCCTCTCTCTACGGTAACCTAGCGGTGCCGCTCCTCTCTACGGTAACCTAGCGGTGCCCCTCCTCTCTACGGTAACCTAGCGGTGCCCCTCATCTCTACGGTAACCTAGCGGTGCCGCTCCTCCTACGGTAACTAGCGGTGCCGCTCCTCTCTACGGTAACCTAGCGGTGCCCCTCCTCTCTACGGTAACCTAGCGGTGCCGCTCCTCTCTACGGTAAACCTAGCGGTGCCGCTCCTCTCACGGTAACCTAGCGGTGCCGCTCCTCTCTACGGTAACCTAGCGGTGCCGCTCCTCTCTACGGTAACCTAGCGGTGCCGCTCCTCTCTACGGTAACCTAGCGGCGCCGCTCCTCTCTACGGTAACCTAGCGGTGCCGCTCCTCTCTACGGTAACCTAGCGGCGCCGCTCCTCTCTACGGTAACCTAGCGGCGCCCCTCCTCTCTACGGAGTAACCTAGCGGGTGCCGCTCTCTCTACGGTAACCTAGCGGTGCCCCTCCTCTCTACGGTAACCTAGCGGTGCCGCTCCTCTCTACGGTAACCTAGCGGTGCCGCTCCTCTCTACGGTAACCTAGCGGTGCCCCTCTCTACGGTAACCTAGCGGTGCCGCTCCTCTCTACGGTAACCTAGCGGTGCCGCTCCTCTCTACGGTAACCTAGCGGTGCCGCTCTCTCTACGGTAACTAGCGGTGCCGTCCTCTCTACGGTAACCTAGCGGTGCCGCTCCTCTCTACGGTAACCTAGCGGTGCCCCTCCTCTCTACGGTAACCTAGCGGTGCCCCTCCTCTCTACGGTAACCTAGTAGTACACTAGTAATCTAATAATAATATAACATTTAGTAGAACTCTGACCTCAGCAATGGGGCATTAAGTACAACTGTAATCTAGATAACACTTGGATGACTACACTGTTATATATGTACACAATACCTTGGGACTTTTACCATCCATCAAAAAGGTGGAATTAGTTGCACTCAAATTTTTTACTTCATTATTAAATTTTTAAAATGAGTTTTCACTGCATTAGGGATAGCATACACAGACCTTCTGGCTTTACAGCCTTCTTCAGTGTGCAGGTACACTTATATTTTAATTCAAAACAGCATTTGTAAAGAACTACAGATGAGCAGCAGGTGCTTCTGAGTACAGTTGGACAATGCAAGACTAACCTGATCCCAGATCTGTTGGTGTTCTCTTGCTCTGGTCACGACAAGGATGATAGGAATTGGCAAGACAACACAAACAGATCTGGGATCAGGCTAGTGGTAATGCAAGACTAACCTGATCCCAGATCTGTTGGTGTTCTCTTGCTCTGGTCACGACAAGGATGATAGGAATTGGCAAGACAACACAAACAGATCTGGGATCAGGCTAGTGGTAATGCAAGACTAACCTGATCCCAGATCTGTTGGTGTTCTCTTGCTCTGGTCACGACAAGGATGATAGGAATTGGCAAGACAACACAAACAGATCTGGGATCAGGCTAGTGGTAATGCAAGACACCAGTGAGACGGTCTCAGGTCGGGTGGGGGGGGGGGGGGGGGGGGGGGACTTCAAAGCATCCCGCCATCTGGTGAGTCTTCTGTTCTCCACAGACATGGGGGTTAAGGGACAGAAGGGGGCTCTGCCTGGCTATAATTAGAAACTATTCCTGGAGATACCAGGCTGACATTTCCACGCAGCGGGAGCTACTTGTGACAAATGGTACTGTTGAACAGCGGGAGGGGGAGGGGCTAAGCTTTCTTCTATGCCTCCGCCACCCTCAACTCTGGTATCAGAGAAGGGAACAGACGGTCACGCCGCCAATCACACCCCCCCCTCACCCTTCTTTTTCCTGGCTTTGTGACATCACTTCCTGGTGAGGACCACCTGACCAGCGCCAGAAGGTTCTCTTTGTTATGGAATCAGACAGCTTAGCTCAGAGAGGGGGAGAGAGAGAGAGAGAGAGAGAGAGAGAGAGAGAGAGAGAGAGAGAGAGAGAGAGAGAGAGAGAGAGAGAGACAGAGACAGAGACAGAGAGAGAGCGACAGAGAGAGAGAGCGACAGAGAGAGAGAGCGACAGAGAGAGAGAGCGACAGAGAGAGAGAGCGACAGAGAGAGAGAGAGACAGAGAGAGAGCGACAGAGAGAGAGAGACAGAGAGACAGAGAGAGAGAGACAGAGAGACAGAGAGAGAGAGTGAGAGAGAGAGAGAGTGAGAGAGAGAGAGAGAGAGAGAGAGAGCGAGAGAGAGACAGAGAGAGAGCGACAGAGAGAGACAGAGAGAGAGCGACAGAGAGACAGAGAGAGAGCGACAGAGAGAGAGAGAGAGAGAGAGCGAGAGCGAGAGCGAGAGCGAGAGAGAGAGAGAGACAGAGAGAGAGACAGAGAGAGAGAGAGAGACAGAGAGAGAGAGACAGAGAAAGAGAAAGACAGAGAGGAGGACTTAAGTGCATACTGCACTTAGAGCAGGAATGCACTCACTCCTGTTGCCATCACGATGTTTGTGTGTCTAGTGTCTGAAAACACCCATAATATAGACGGGTTGGTTGTTTAGCAACAAAAGCGACACATGCCCAATTAAGGGGCAAAACAGACGGGGTAAGCTTAGATTGTTGACAACATCCAAAACTACATTTAAACATAAACAAACATAAATACATTTGCAAAATGAGCACTTGTTGTCACTCAAATACATCTATACAGTTGTTGGTTAGCTAGCTAGCAAATTTGAGCCATATTAGCATAGACAAGACATCAGTCAAAACACCCCAGACATGGTATCAAGAACGAGATAAAAACGAGCCACTTACTGGTTATTCCAAGATGGCTTAGTAGTTCAGACGTCATTTTGTCCTCGTATTGTCGTGTCCTGTATATATATATATATTTACACCTTTCTTCACATATCTTTTATATATTTTATTATCCAAGAACTCAACTACAAAAGCTTTCCTGCAACCCGCCTCACCAATTACAAAAAAAAAGTATTATTTACCTCAAATCTGAAAATCCACAGTGGAAGCTAGCCAGGGGCTAATCAGAAGCTAGCCAGAAAGCTAACCAGAAGCTAGCCGGAAGCTAGCTAGAAGCTAATCTGAAGCTGCCCAGAAGTTAGCCGGTTTGCTGGCTAGCGTTGGTGTTTCAGCTGCCCACGTTTTGTGGTCATCACCTATTCCTTTAGCTCGATAATCTACCGGCACTTTTGTGCAACGCGACTCGGACCGGAGCATACCGGGCCTTTTTTTTTTTTTTCTCAGTGTCCCCGGATTTCAGCCGCAGGCTCTGGACATTTGCACGGAGCCCCACCGGGCCTTCACGACTGACTGCCGACGTTATCTGCCCGAGGGAGTTATCCAACTGGCACCTCCGTCGCGACGTTACCTGAACGCTCATCTGGGGCCCGCTAATCGTTAGCTGTCTTATCGGCTGCTATCTGAATAAGTATATCGGACAATTTTTTCTTGGGTCACTATATCTATTTTGCCAATTGGATTGATCCCCTCTACCACACGGAACCCCACTAATCTACAGACGGAAACGCACGAGGTGTCTAAAAATAGACCTCCATCCTATGCTATCTTGCTACCGATAGCCATCTACCCGGCCAGCTGTCTGGATCGCCGTGACCCCAACCAACCTCTACTCACTGGACCCTTATTGATCACTCGATTAAGCATGCCTCTCAATGTAAATATGCCTTGTCCATTGCTGTTCTGTTTAGTGTTTATTGGCTTATTTCACTGTAGAGCCTCTAGCCCTGCTCACTATACCTTATCCAACCTCTCAGTTCCACCACCCACATATGCGATGACATCACCTGGTTTCAATGATGTTTCTAGAGACAATATCTCTCTCATCATCACTCAATACCTAGGTTTACCTCCACTGTATTCACATCCTACCATACCTTTGTCTGTACATTATTCCTTGAAGCTATTTTATCGCCCCCAGAAACGTCCTTTTACTCTCTGTTCTAGACGTTCTAGACGACCAATTCTCATAGCTTTTAGCCGTACCCTTATCCTACTCCTCCTCTGTTCCTCTGGTGATGTAGAGGTGAATCCAGGCCCTGCAGTACCTAGCTCCACTCCTATTCCCCAGGCGCTCTCTTTTGATGACTTCTGTAACCGTAATAGCCTTGGTTTCATGCATGTTAACATTAGAAGCCTCCTCCCTAAGTTTGTTTTGTTCACTGCTTTAGCACACTCTGCCAACCCGGATGTTTTAGCCGTGTCTGAATCCTGGCTTAGAAAGACCACCAAAAATTCTGACATTTTCATCCCCAACTACAATATTTTCAGACAAGATAGAACGGCCAAAGGGGGCTGTGTTGCAATCTACTGCAAAGATAGCCTGCAGAGTTCTGTTTTACTATCCAGGTCTGTTCCCAAACAATTTGAACTTCTACTTTTAAAAATCCACCTCTCTAAAAACAAGTCTCTCACCATTGCCGCCTGCTATAGACCACCCTCTGCCCCCAGCTGTGCTCTGGACACCATATGTGAACTGATTGCCCCCCATCTATCTTCAGAGCTCGTGTTGCTAGGCGACCTAAATTGGAACATGCTTAACACCCCAGCCATCCTACAATCTAAGCTTGATGCCCTCAATCTCACACAAATTATCAATGAACCTACCAGGTACCACCCCAATTCCGTAAACACGGGTACCCTCATAGATATCATCCTAACCAACTTGCCCTCCAAATACACCTCTGCTGTTTTCAACCAAGATCTCAGCGATCACTGCCTCATTGCCTGCATCCGTAATGGGTCAGCGGTCAAACGACCTCCACTCATCACTGTCAAACGCTCCCTGAAACACTTCAGCGAGCAGGCCTTTCTAATCGACCTGGCCGAGGTATCCTGGAAGGATATTGATCTCATCCCGTCAGTAGAGGATGCCTGGATATTTTTTAAAAATGCCTTCCTCACCATCTTGAATAAGCATGCCCCATTCAAGAAATTTAGAACCAGGAACAGATATAGCCCTTGGTTCTCTCCAGACCTGACTGCCCTTAACCAACAGAAAAACATCCTATGGCGTTCTGCATTAGCATCGAACAGCCCCCGTGATATGCAACTTTTCAGGGAAGCTAGAAACCAATATACACAGGCAGTTAGAAAAGCCAAGGCTAGCTTTTTCAAGCAGAAATTTGCTTCCTGCAACACAAATTCAAAAAAGTTCTGGGACACTGTAAAGTCCATGGAGAATAAGAACACCTCCTCCCAGCTTCCAACTGCACTGAAGATAGGAAACACTGTCACCACCGACAAATCCACTATAATTGAGAATTTCAATAAGCATTTTTCTACGGCTGGCCATGCTTTCCACCTGGCTACCCCTACCCCGGTCAACAGCACTGCCCTCCCCTCTGCTACTCGCCCAAGACTTCCCCATTTCTCTTTCTCCCAAATACAGTCAGCTGATGTTCTGAAAGAGCTGCAAAATCTGGACCCTTACAAATCAGCCGGGCTAGATAATCTGGACCCTTTCTTTCTAAAACTATCTGCTGAAATTGTTGCCACCCCTATTACTAGCCTTTTCAACCTCTCTTTCGTGTCGTCTGAGATTCCCAAAGATTGGAAAGCAGCTGCGGTTATCCCCCTCTTCAAAGGGGGGGACACTCTTGACCCTAACAGCTACAGACCTATATCTATCCTACCCTGCCTTTCTAAGGTCTTCGAAAGCCAAGTCAACAAACAGATTACCGACCATTTCGAATCCCACCATACCTTCTCCGCTATGCAATCTGGTTTCAGAGCTGGTCATGGGTGCACCTCAGCCACGCTCAAGGTCATAAACGATATCTTAACCGCCATCGATAGGAAACAATACTGTGCAGCCGTATTCATTGACCTGGCCAAGGCTTTTGACTCTGTCAATCACCACATCCTCATCGGCAGACTCGACAGCCTTGGTTTCTCTAATGATTGCCTCGCCTGGTTCACCAACTACTTCTCTGATCGAGTTCAGTGTGTCAAATCGGAGGGTCTGTTGTCCGGGCCTCTGGCAGTCTCTATGGGGGTGCCACAGGGTTCAATTCTTGGACCGACTCTCTTCTCTGTATACATCAATGATGTCGCTCTTGCTGCTGGTGATTCTCTGATCCACCTCTACGCAGACGACACTATTCTGTATACTTCTGGCCCTTCTTTTGACACTGTGTTAACAACCCTCCAGGCAAGCTTCAATGCCATACAACTCTCCTTCCGTGGCCTCCAATTGCTCTTAAATACAAGTAAAACTAAATGCATGCTCTTCAACCGATCGCTGCCTGCACCTGCCCGCCTGTCCAACATCACTACTCTGGACGGCTCTGACTTAGAATATGTGGACAACTACAAATACCTAGGTGTCTGGTTAGACTGTAAACTCTCCTTCCAGACTCACATCAAACATCTCCAATCCAAAGTTAAATCTAGAATTGGCTTCCTATTCCGCAACAAAGCATCCTTCACTCATGCTGCCAAACATACCCTTGTAAAACTGACCATCCTACCAATCCTCGACTTCGGTGATGTCATTTACAAAATAGCCTCCAAAACCCTACTCAATAAATTGGATGCAGTCTATCACAGTGCCATCCGTTTTGTCACCAAAGCCCCATATACTACCCACCACTGCGACCTGTACACTCTCGTTGGCTGGCCCTCGCTTCATACTCGTCGCCAAACCCACTGGCTCCAGGTCATCTACAAGACCCTGCTAGGTAAAGTACCCCCTTATCTCAGCTCGCTGGTCACCATAGCAGCACCTACCTGTAGCACGCGCTCCAGCAGGTATATCTCTCTGGTCACCCCCAAAACCAATTCTTCCTTTGGCCGCCTCTCCTTCCAGTTCTCTGCTGCCAATGACTGGAACGAACTACAAAAATCTCTGAAACTGGAAACACTTATCTCCCTCACTAGCTTTAAGCACCAGCTGTCAGAGCAGCTCATAGATTACTGCACCTGTACATAGCCCACCTATAATTTAGCCCAAACAACTACCTCTTTACCTACTGTATTTATTTATTTATTTTGCTCCTTTGCACCCCATTATTTCTATCTCTACTTTACACTTTCTTCCACTGCAAACCAACCATTCCAGTGTTTTTTTTTACTTGCTATATTGTATTTACTTCGCCACCTTGGCCTTTTTATATTTTTATTTATTTATATATATATTTTGTTTGCCTTCACCTCCCTTATCTCACCTCACTTGCTCACATTGTATATAGACTTATTTTTCTACTGTATTATTGACTGTATGTTTGTTTTACTCCATGTGTAACTCTGTGTTGTTGTATGTGTCGAACTGCTTTGCTTTATCTTGGCCAGGTCGCAATTGTAAATGAGAACGTGTTCTCAATTTGCCTACCTGGTTAAATAAAGGTGAAATAAATAAAAATTCACCACGTGGCAACTTCTCGTCATGGTAGCTATCTGGTCGTCCACAACCACAACAACACATGGACTTCTGCCCCTTTGAAGCGCGTGCATTGTTTGTAACGCGGTCAGCTAACCCGGCTATATGTCTCCTAAAACTCTTCAGTCATTTTATTCTAACTATGTGGAATATCTGGGCCACGTTTATCTGTTTACATGCTACAGTACAGCAAGGCTATAGCAAGTACCCAATGTTCCAATGTTCCAGTACCCAATGTTCCAATGTTCCAGTACCCAATGTTCCAGTACCCAATGTTCCAATGTTCCAGTACCCAATGTTCCAATGTTCCAGTACCCAATGTTCCAGTGCCCAATGTTCCAATACCCAATGTTCCAATGTTCCAGTACCCAATGTTCCAGTGCCCAATGTTCCAATGTTCCAGTACCCAATGTTCCAATGTTCCAGTACCCAATGTTCCAGTACCCAATGTTCCAATGTTACAGTACTTAATGTTCCAATGTTCCAGTACCCAATGTTCCAATGTTCCAGTACCCAATGTTCCAATGTTCCAGTACCCAATGTTCCAATGTTCCAGTACCATCCCCAATGGTGAAAAACCATCCATCTTAACACAGAGCTATAGGTCCATCATGAAAAAGAGACAAAAAGAGATGGCGTAGCTAAGTTAATGAAGCAGGGCCACGTTTATCTGGGTTAGCAGTACCAGCTAAAGTTATCACCAGCTCTTTGCTTCTTACACAGCTTCATCATCAAGTTATTAGTTATTTTTTATCAATGGCAACAGCAGTAGCCGCGGCACTAAATGTGCAGTTTTGGGGTTCCATTTTAACATCCATTGAAGGAGAGGATAACGAGAGAAGTACAAGCATTTCATAGGAAGTCATCCCTCAAAGTAAACCAGGAAAACAGCCCTATGAAGCAAACCAAGGGTAACGTTCCAAATGACACCCTATTCCCTACATAGTTCACTACTATAGACCGGGACCCAATGGCACCCTATTCCCTATATAGTGCAGCACTTTTGACCAGAGCCCTATTCCCTATATAGTGCAGCACTTTTGACCAGAGCCCTTAGGGGGCCATTTGGGATGCTGACCAAAGCAAACCAGTGCTAAGCTAGTGACATTCAAGTCAGCAGTAGTGAAACAATTCAACTGCAGCCTCAGGAGAAACAGGGCAGCAGACAAGCTGCTGAACAATAGATATTTTCTTTTGATTTGGCCAGGCAACATTTAAAAAAATATATATATATATGCTTTGTGGCTCGAGCAAACTTTCCCCACTAACCAACCCCCTGAAACCTCTAGCCCAGCAATTGCCTTGCTCCACATGCCCTCTAAAATATACCCAATAACTGCTGATTCAAGGGAAACAAAAATATACTGTTTTCCCAAACGATGATGTTATTTTTCTTTTTTCCCCCTCATTCTCTTCTTATCAACTTTACAGCCAAGACAGGTCAGGTGGCATCGGATGACAGGCTAACTTTACATCCAAGACAGGTGGCATCGGATGACGGACTAACTTTACAGCCAAGACAGGTCAGGTGGCATCGGATGACAGGCTAACTTTACATCCAAGACAGGTCAGGTGGCATCGAATGACGGACTACCTTTACAGCCAAGACAGGTCAGGTGGCATCGAATGACGGGCTACCTTTACAGCCAAGACAGGTCAGGTGGCATCATAAGACAGACTAACTTGTGAGTGTGTCTTTGTTATTTATGAATCTTATGTACTCATGTGTCTTATATACTCCTGGCTGCACAATGAATTTCCCTTCAGTGACAAAGATTGAATGAATTTGACTGTAACTGACCTCGTCCCCTGAGGACAGGCGTTGGGTCAGCTCCTTCAAGCCCCTCATCATCCTCTCGTCTCTGAAGTCGTAGGAGAACGTCTCCGTCCACTCCTGAAGCAGCTGGAGTATCTTGGGCGTCAACTTCCTGATCCTCATCTGAAAGAAAAAAAAGTGATTGTTGCAGGTCTATCTTCAAGAAGTATATAGTATAACGGAGAAATATTACTGTGTACCATTCTAGTATAACGGAGAAATATTACTGTGTACCATTCTAGTATAACGGAGAAATATTACTGTGTACCATTCTAGTATAACGGAGAAATATTACTGTGTACCATTCTAGTATAACGGAGAAATATTACTGTGTACCATTCTAGTATAACGG
The DNA here is from genome assembly GCF_016432855.1 of Salvelinus namaycush. NCBI lineage: Eukaryota > Metazoa > Chordata > Actinopteri > Salmoniformes > Salmonidae > Salvelinus > Salvelinus namaycush. Next base: position 72,520 of record NW_024061318.1, on the reverse strand, counting down.
AGAAATATTACTGTGTACCATTCTAGTATAACGGAGAAATATTACTGTGTACCATTCTAGTATAACGGAGAAATATTACTGTGTACCATTCTAGTATAACGGAGAAATATTACTGTGTACCATTCTAGTATAACGGAGAAATATTACTGTGTACCATTCTAGTATAACGGAGAAATATTACTGTGTACCATTCTAGTATAACGGAGAAATATTACTGTGTACCATTCTAGTATAACGGAGAAATATTACTGTGTACCATTCTAGTATAACGGAGAAATATTACTGTGTACCATTCTAGTATAACGGAGAAATATTACTGTGTACCATTCTAGTATAACGGAGAAATATTACTGTGTACCATTCTAGTATAACGGAGAAATCGTGTACCATTCTAGTATAACGGAGAAATATTAGTGTGTACCATTCTAGTATAATATACTACAGTACAACCTTAATGAGTATAATGGAGGTATAGAGTTACCTTGTCTGCCTGAGGGTCACTCAGTCTCTGCTGTTCCATACACAGGTGACAGACTTTGGACATGAGCTCGTAGGGGTGGATGAACAGACGAGAGGAGAGCAGGAAGGTGAAGATGTATGTTCTCTGTGGAGAGAAAGATGGGAAGGAAGAGAGATGTAAATAACAGAGGAATATGTTTTTTTTTTTTTTTTTTCTCCCCTTGTGGAAAGTTAAATAAGAAAGAAAGACAGAAACAAAAAGAGAGGTAAACAGAGAGAGAGAGAAAAGTAGAGAGAGAGAGAGAGAGAGAGAGAGAGATGGAAACAGCAAGAGAGACAGACGCTCACGTCAGGGTAGTAGTCCATGCTGGGGACAAGGTGGTGGATGAGGGCCTCAAGCGAGCCGGACACCAGGGTGTTGTCATGGTAATACAGTCCCTCTTCCTTGGTCTGGCTCTGGTTCTTGTTGTAACCACTGGAGACCAGCATGCCTGTCAGCGGTGACGTCTGAGGCATATTGTCCTGCAGAGAGGAAAAGTTTGTTTAGTTTAATCCAGAAAGAGAGAGCAAAAGAGAGAGGGGGGAGTATAGAGAGAGAGAGGAGTAGCGCGAGAGAGAGGAAAGTAGAGCGAGAGAGAGAGAAAAGTAGAGAGAGAGAGAGAGAGAGGGGAGTAGCGCGAGAGAGAGAGGAAAGTAGAGCGAGAGAGAGAGGAAAGTAGAGAGAGAGAGAGGGGAAAGTAGAGAGAGAGAGAGAGGAAAGTAGAGAGAGAGAGAGAGGGGAAAGTAGAGAGAGAGAGAGGGGAAAGTAGAGAGAGAGAGAGAGGGGAAAGTAGAGAGAGAGAGAGGGGAAAGTAGAGAGAGAGAGAGAGGGGAAAGTAGAGCGAGAGAGAGAGGAAAGTAGAGAGAGAGAGAGAGAGGAAAGTAGAGAGAGAGAGAGAGGAAAGTAGAGAGAGAGAGAGAGAGGAAAGTAGAGAGAGAGAGAGAGGAAAGTAGAGAGAGAGAGAGAGAGAGAGGAGTAGCGCGAGAGAGAGAGGAAAGTAGAGCGAGAGAGGAAAGTAGAGAGAGAGAGAGGAAAGTAGAGAGAGAGAGAGAGAGAGAGGAGTAGCGCGAGAGAGAGAGGAAAGTAGAGCGAGAGAGAGAGGAAAGTAGAGAGAGAGAGAGGAAAGTAGAGCGAGAGAGAGAGGAAAGTAGAGAGAGAGAGAGGAAAGTAGAGAGAGAGAGAGAGAGAGGAAAGTAGAGAGAGAGAGGAAAGTAGAGAGAGAGAGAGAGAGGAAAGTAGAGAGAGAGAGAGGAAAGTAGAGAGAGAGAGAGAGGAAAAACAGACGTCTCAGTACAATGGACTGACTGAAGAAGACTTGTTATTATTCTGATATTTCAGAGAGACACAGAAGTGGACGTGAAGACAATGGGAAAAAAATAACAGAGCTATATTCTCCAACCCAAACAGGCAAACCTGAGGTTTGTTTACAAAATGGTTGGTTAGGGCCTCAGCCAGGAGACAACACTTGGCCTCAGCCAGGAGACAACACTTGTCCTCAGCCAGGAGACAACACTTGGCCTCAGCCAGGAGACAACACTTGTCCTCAGCCTGGAGACAACACTTGTCCTCAGCCAGGAGACAACACTTGTCCTCAGCCAGGAGACAACACTTGTCCTCAGCCAGGAGACAACACTTGTCCTCAGCCAGGAGACAACACTTGTCCTCAGCCTGGAGACAACACTTGGCCTCAGCCTGGAGACAACACTTGGCCTCAGCCTGGAGACACCACTTGGCCTCAGCCAGGAGACAACACTTGGCCTCAGCCAGGAGACAACACTTGGCCTCAGCCAGGAGACAACACTTGGCCTCAGCCAGGAGACAACACTTGTCCTCAGCCAGGAGACAACACTTGTCCTCAGCCAGGAGACAACACTTGGCCTCAGCCAGGAGACAACACTTGTCCTCAGCCAGGAGACAACACTTGTCCTCAGCCTAACATTGGCAGCTTTAAAAGAAGCAGTGTCAGAATGGATGCATCACACCGCTTAATGCTATGATTTACAATGTAAAGTACCACCTTT
>NW_024061318.1:15000-65000 GCF_016432855.1 Salvelinus namaycush | reverse complement strand
CCCAACGCTCTAACCACTAGGCTACCTGCTGGTTACTGATCCAACGCTCTAACCACTAGACTACCTGCTGGTTACTGGCCCAACACTCTAACCACTAGGCTACCTGCTGGTTACTGGTCCAACTCTCTAACCACTAGGCTACCTGCTGGTTACTGGCCCAACGCTCTAACCACTAGGCTACCTGCTGGTTACTGGCCCAACGCTCTAACCACTAGGCTACCTGCTGGTTACTGGCCCAACGCTCTAACCACTAGGCTACCTGCTGGTTACTGGCCCAACGCTCTAACCACTAGGCTACCTGCTGGTTACTGGCCCAACGCTCTAACCACTAGGCTACCTGCTGGTTACTGTCCCAACGCTCTAACCACTAGACTACCTGCTGGTTACTGGCCCAACGCTCTAACCACTAGGCTACCTGCTGGTTACTGGCCCAACGCTCTAACCACTAGGCTACCTGCTGGTTACTGGCCCAACGCTCTAACCACTAGGCTACCTGCTGGTTACTGTCCCAACGCTCTAACCACTAGGCTACCTGCTGGTTACTGGCCCAACACTCTAACCACTAGGCTACCTGCTGGTTACTAGTCCCAACACTCTAACCACTAGGCTACCTGCTGGTTACTGGCCCAACACTCTAACCACTAGGCTACCTGCTGGTTACTGTCCCAACGCTCTAACCACTAGGCTACCTGCTGGTTACTGATCCAACGCTCTAACCACTAGGCTACCTGCTGGTTACTGGCCCAACGCTCTAACCACTAGGCTACCTGCTGGTTACTGGCCCAACGCTCTAACCACTAGACTACCTGCTGGTTACTGGCCCAACGCTCTAACCACTAGGCTACCTGCTGGTTACTGTCCCAACGCTCTAACCACTAGACTACCTGCTGGTTACTGGCCCAACACTCTAACCACTAGACTACCTGCTGGTTACTGGCCCAACGCTAGGGCTACCTGCTGGTTACTGGCCCAACACTCTAACCACTAGGCTACCTGCTGGTTACTGGCCCAACGCTCTAACCACTAGGCTACCTGCTGGTTACTAGTCCAACGCTCTTACGACTAGGCTACCTGCTGGTTACTAGTCCAACACTCTAACCACTAGGCTACCTGCTGGTTACTGGTCCAACACTCTAACCACTAGGCTACCTGCTGGTTACTGGCCCAACACTCTAACCACTAGACTACCTGCTGGTTCCTGGCCCAACGCTCTAACCACGAGGCTACCTGCTGGTTACTGGTCCAACGCTCTAACCACTAGGCTACCTGCTGGTTACTGGCCCAACGCTCTAACCACTAGGCTACCTGCTGGTTACTGGCCCAACGCTCTAACCACGAGGCTACCTGCTGGTTACTGGCCCAACGCTCTAACCACTAGGCTACCTGCTGGTTCCTGGCCCAACGCTCTAACCACTAGGCTACCTGCTGGCCCAACGTTCTAACCACTAGGCTACCTGCTGGTTACTGGCCCAACGCTCTAACCACGAGGCTACCTGCTGGTTACTGGCCCAACACTCTAACCACTAGGCTACCTGCCGCCTCTACACTCTAACCTCTAGACTACCTGCCCCCTCTACACTCTAACCACTAGGCTACCTGCTGGTTACTGGCCCAACACTCTAACCTCTAGGCTACCTGCCCCCCCTCCACTCTAACCACTAGGCTACCTGCCTCCTCTACACTCTAACCACTAGACTATCTGCCCCCTCTACACTCTAACCACTAGGCTACCTGCTGGTTCCTGGCCCAATGCTCTAACCACTAGGCTACCTGCTGGCCCAACGTTCTAACCACTAGGCTACCTGCTGGTTACTGGCCCAACGCTCTAACCACGAGGCTAGCTGCTGGTTACTGGCCCAACACTCTAACCACTAGGCTACCTGCTGGTTACTGTCCCAACGCTCTAACCACTAGGCTACCTGCTGGTTACTGATCCAACGCTCTAACCACTAGACTATCTGCCCCCTCTACACTCTAACCACTAGGCTACCTGCTGGTTACTGTCCCAACGCTCTAACCACTAGGCTACCTGCTGGTTACTGATCCAACGCTCTAACCACTAGACTACCTGCTGGTTACTGGCCCAACACTCTAACCACTAGGCTACCTGCTGGTTACTGGTCCAACTCTCTAACCACTAGGCTACCTGCCCCCCCTCCACTCTAACCACTAGGCTACCTGCCTCCTCTACACTCTAACCACTAGACTATCTGCCCCCTCTACACTCTAACCACTAGGCTACCTGCTGGTTCCTGGCCCAACGCTCTAACCACTAGGCTACCTGCTGGCCCAACGTTCTAACCACTAGGCTACCTGCTGGTTACTGGCCCAACGCTCTAACCACGAGGCTAGCTGCTGGTTACTGGCCCAACACTCTAACCACTAGGCTACCTGCTGGTTACTGGCCCAACACTCTAACCACTAGGCTACCCGCTGGTTACTGGCCCAACGCTCTAACCACTAGGCTACCCGCTGGTTACTGGCCCAACGCTCTAACCACTAGGCTACCTGCCGCCTCTACACTCTAACCACTAGGCTACCTGCCGCCTCTACACTCTAACCACTAGGCTACCTGCCTCCCCTCCACTCTAACCACTAGGCTACCTGCCACCTCTACACTCTAACCTCTAGACTACCTGCCCCCTCTACACTCTAACCACTAGACTACCTGCCACCTCTACACTCTAACCTCTAGACTACCTGCCCCCTCTACACTCTAACCACTAGACTACCTGCCACCTCTACACTCTAACCACTAGGCTACCTGCCCCCTCTACACTCTAACCACTAGGCTACCTGCCACCTCTACACTCTAACCTCTAGACTACCTGCCCCCTCTACACTCTAACCACTAGACTACCTGCCCCCTCTACACTCTAACCACTAGACTACCTGCCACCTCTACACTCTAACCACTAGACTACCTGCCACCTCTACACTCTAACCACTAGACTACCATTCATCACCTTTATGTTTTGTTCTGTGATAATATAAGTCAGTTAACATGATCTTTATGAATTATAAAGCCTTTATGTACTTTAAATATATATATTATTAAATAAATATATATATATTATTAAATAAATATATATATATTATTAAATAAATTCTTCAAAATTCATAAAAAGTGACCGGTGAAGATGATGTCATAGAACCAAACGTATCAGATCTCCTAAGCCTGCGTTTTACCACAGACCTTGTTTTCGGACTTTATCCAAAAACCCTTCAAAAACAACTCCATAAATTTACCCCGTAGGATTTTGGCCAACAAACCATGTCAGAGTTTAGTGCCTACCAGAAGACACCGCTACCATTTCCCTCTATTCAGGAAGTGATTTGTTGTCGTTCCACGAGTGCCAGGGAAGGAGAGGGGTAGTAGCCACAAGACATAGATGGGATTGATCATTCTACACCCCCTGCACACACACACACAACTCCCTCACCCGTACACACACACACACACAACTCCCTCACCCGTACACACACACACACACACACACACACACACACACACACACACACACACACACACACAACTCCCTCACCCGTACACACACACACACACAACTCCCTCACCCGTACACACACACACACACACACACACACACAACTCCCTCACCCGTACACACACACACACACACACACACACACACACACAACTCTCTCATCCGTACACACACACACACACAACTCTCTCACCCGTACACACACACAACTCCCTCACCCGTACACACACACACACACAACTCTCTCATCCGTACACACACACACAACTTCTCACCCGTACACATACACACATCCCGTCTCCTTGATTGAGAACACCATAGTGATTTACATCAGAATGGCGAGAGTAGCAACCCGTGCATCTGTTGCACCATGTGTCTCTCTGGAAGGTAAAGATGGAGATCGTGAGACTATACGAGCCGACGTGTCAACGCCTCGGCTGAAACAAAGGCTAACGTTAGCGCGCCGCTGTTAGGATTAGTTAAGCCACTGGGTGTGTGTGTGGTAGAGCACAGCCTGAACAAAAGGAACAGATTGTCACCAGATATATATACGGACGGCTGGTTTAGATAGTAACCTCACTGGCTGTGTTTAAAAAACACACAACGATCATTCAATGACTAAAGTAATAAATAATACAAAACAGAAGGTATATTCATGAATTACTACATGTTGACATCTTTATTTAACCTGGCAAATCAAAACTAATTCGCACAAATAGAACCGACTGTCTGGTTTATAAATAGCAGTTACGGTAATATCCAAGACTTAAAAATAACCACATGTTTCCTATCCTATGTTTACACCAACACCAATCTGTTCCCAGTCATTCCTTGGCATCGCAGTTGGCACTACACTCTGCCCAGTCATTATCACACGCCAAGCCACCTGATGACTACACGGGCGATGTCTTGAGTCAAGATGTCACGTGGCGGTCTTAAGAACTCGGGTACTTTCTCCCGACGCGGAACAGATGGAATCCTTGTCATAGGCCATGATATGGAAGTAAAGGGTAGCGACAATGTTTTAGATGGTGATAGTGTCGCACTACAATCCCACATGAACAAAGAAAATTGGATACAGTTTACTATAGAATTCTGTAGTCAATTGTAGTAAACTGTAGAATAATGTACTACACACTGTAGTATCCCTCAATCATGTGTAGTACTTTAATATAGAATGTTGTAGTGTACTATAGTAAATACTACAGTATTACCACACAAGAAACACTAGTAGACTACAGAAATGTACACCAAAAACATTAGTCTGCAAAAACACAAAATCATTTTTAACTATAGTGAACAATACCCTGCCAATTCTCATCGCCCACATCGCAATTTGTGCCACAAGTGAGAAACCTACATGCCAAGTATCGACCATATATTGTGTTCCCTACATGTTATAAACTCTTCAGAACCCAGTCCTACCTACCCACCTACCCACCTACCTACCTACCTACCTACCTACCTACCTACCTACCTACCTACCATGGAAACAGGTTATGGAAAATGTGCTCTTTTTGTATTTCTCCAGTGGGTTTCCTGAAGGAAAAAGACCTCACTTCTATGTAAAAGATAATAAAACAACAACTACAGTAATTACTGTAGTATACACTACTATTTTCTTTACTCAAGTATTTATACTATAGTAAATTGTAAATACTACAGTATTCACTGTAGTGTTTTTGCAGAGTTCAGTCACTGACGGTGAGACCATCAGTTGTCCTGGGCTGTAAAAACACTACACAGGAAATCCTATTCCCACGCCTCAGGCCTGGGTGGAGTCATGCAGGGAGAGAGAGGTTTGGCCCTAAACATAGAGTACACACTGGCAGAATATCTGACCACTGTGACTGACCCAAAATGTATAAAAGTGTTGACTATGTACAAACTCAGTGAGCATAGCAGTACTATTGAGAGGCAGCTGAAGGCAGGCCAGGCTCTCAAGAAGACAGGCTACTGCCCGCAAAATGAGGTGAAAACTGAGCTGCACTTCCTAACCTGCCAAATGTATGACCATGTTAATGCATCTGAATTCGGCTAGTCAAACCGCATACTTCCTTTTTTTTTTTAACGAGAAAAAAAGTGGAAATAGTATTTTGTCTATTTTGAGGCGCTGTAGCCAGTGTACACTTCCTCAACACAGTCTAAATTAATCTAAGATTACTCAAGAAATCTGTCATTCATTTTGACGTTCTTTCCAAAGGAGATCTTAGTTGCGCAATTTTTACATCTAACTAACATGTTTGGTGCAGTGTTTTTCAATTTAAAAAACATGTGCATGAAAACCCGTCTCGTTGACTGACAAAGACTTCCTTGGAGACTGTTGACCAATCACCGACAAAGGGACGTAGTTTGCCTCCATTAAAAAAATGTGTCCCCGAACAGTTAAAAACACCGAAGTCCAACACGAACATAAACATCACAAAATGTCGTCATAATATATGCAAACGCCTTTAGAGACACATTTCCCTCAGATTACACAGAGCCACAAAGAACCCGAAAACAAATCCAATTTTGATTAACTCCCATATCAGCCGAAATACCAGTGTGCCATCACAACAGCAAGATTTGTGAAAAGGGCAACCAGTGAAGAACAAACACCATTGTGAAGTCGTTGGAATTGAAAGAGAGAGAAAATATACAACACTGTATATCGACATAATGACATTTTGAAATGTCTTTATTATTTTGGGAACTTTTGTAAGCGTAACGTTTACTGTTAATGTTTATTTCACGTTTGTTTATTATCTATTTCACTTGCTTTGCCAATGTAAACATATATGTTTCCCCATGCCAATAAAGCCCTTAAATTAAAATTGAAATTGAGAGAGGGAAGCGAGATGAAAGGGGGAGAGAAGAGGGACGAGAAGGGGATTCTTGGAGGAGCGTAAATAAACAGCGCTCCTCCTCCTCCTCCCTTAGTTAAACAATCTAAAGCATGAAGAATGCCACTCGCCTATAGCATGAAGAACTAGACATCGCTGGTTCACCGGCTGAGGTCTGGGACGGGGGCTAAGGGAAACCTATCTATATAGAATCTATGACTAAACCCTGTAGTTTAATAAAGGCCATGGAAGGGACCCAGATGAGGTAGTAAATAAAAACAACCCACTTAGGTAGTCACGTAAACAATGTCATGTTAGAAAACAGGTGCCGTTATAAAGTACATGCTGCGCTTTAGTGAGGAAAACACTCTTATTAAATACAGCAACAATACACGAACCTGTTCCGCATAGCCAGTCATTGCAGTGGGATAGAGGAAGTGTCTGCTGTGTGTTTCAGTCAAATCATACTAGCGTAGCATACACCTACCTAGGTCCCATGGGTTGACCAGTGGCTCCCAACAAGCGATACTAGGACCCCTGGGGGGTACTTAGTCTATCCACAGGGGTAATTGAGAAGACTTAAGAGACCATAGGTTTACTAGAAAAATGCACAAGAGGGGGTACTTCATGGGTACTCTGGGCAGAGGAACAATTCAGTTGGTGGTACACTGAAAACCAGTGGGCTTGGCAACTATTTTTTAAATGTTCATTTATTAGGCTACAAATATATTCCGTATATTCATCAAAGCACAGAGAATGAATCCAAAATAAAAAAAAACACGGCGCTTGAATCTCAACAAAACTCACAAGACAGACGCGGTAAAACAGAATGCTAAATACTTTCCCCCAAAAGGCAGCAACATACACAGCAGGCGGCACACATCGCCGTCCTCTCAGAGCGCACATAACACCTAGCCGTATTTTGATAGTAATTAAATATGGGTCAAAATTATTCTCAAACTAAACTCTAAAGCAAATTGATAAAAAATCCCAATATTTACACCAAAGTAGACGATAAAAATGAAAATATCTCACCTCAGAATAAGCAACTGCGCGCAGAATCCGTAATATATCTTTCCCACTAGGGTAAAGCGAGAGCACTTTCTCCAATGAAACCTGTGCGCTTCTACTGACTTTCAGCAGCAGGTTTCCTCTGCCCTGATACTCAGCATATTCACTTGCAAATCACGAGTAGAAGGAACGTGTATTCACGTTTTCACAAGGCTTGACCGAGTTGTTGGTATAACACACAAACATCCACAGTCATATGCAGCGCGACTGTGCAGCGGAGATCCTCACTCCAAGCGTCTTGACTTGTTTGAGCTGGAGAAACCGGGAAAATCTACTAATGACTTGGCGAAACTGCAGGCCAGCCAATCAGAGACGAGAAGGAGCTTGCAGGGGGGACTCGCTCACTTGTCAATGAGCAAGTTCGTTTTGCATAGCCCGGGGCCCCGGGTGTGTGGAGTTTGTACATTTTAGACCTTTCCATTGGTCCTCAAGTGAACTCTTTACTCACCCGGGGCAATGGTCCATGCAAAACGAGCGCTCTTTTGCAATTTTACGCATCATGATATGCGATAATAAATGAGGAAATCCTTGAACACAAGCATGTCATTACCATTGTAGGAATCTAATAATATACTGTCGTGAATGGTGTCTCAAGCAATGTTTTCTGGGGACTAAACAGTTGTGACATTCATTCATTGTTGAAATCATTTGATGTGAAACTTGTTGAAACAAGCACTCGTAGGCCTATACGCAGAATGTAGTTTAGTGTAATTGATCTAAACATGAATAACGAAGCATTTTAGGCACTTTTGTGCGTCCTAGCCTATGGGATTTGCAGATGACAGGCTGTTTAATACCCATGTGTTATTACTACAGTGCAGATATTTTGGCAAACGTATTAAAAATAGAAAACAGAAGCACCTTATTAACATAAGTATTCAGACTCTTAGCTATGAGACTCAAAATTGAGCTCAGGTGCATCCAGATTACATTGATCATCCTTGAGATGTTTCAACAACAACTCGATTGGAGTCCACCTGTGGTAAATTCAATTGATTGGACACGATTTGGAAAGGCACACACCCGTCTATAAGGTCCCACAGTTGACAGTGCATGTCAGAGCAAAAACCAAGCCATGAGGTCGAAGGAATTGACCGTAAAGCTTGAGACAGGATTGTGTCAAAGCACAAGAAGAAGTTTGGAACCACCAAGACTCTTCCTAGAGCTGGCCGCCTGGGCAAACTGAGCAATCAGGGGAGAAGGGCCTTGGTTAGGGAGGTAACCAAGAACCTGATGGTCACTCTGACAGAGCTACAGAGTTCATCTGTGGAGATGGGAGAACCTTCCAGAAGGACAACCATCTCTGCAGCACTCCACCAATCAGGTCTTTATGGTAGAGCGGCCAGACGGAAGCCACTCCTCTGTAAAAGGCACACGACAGCCCGCTTGGAGTTTGCCAAAAGGCACCTAAAGGACTCTCAGACTATGAGAAACAAGATTCTCTGGTCTGATGAAACCAAGATTGAACTCTTTGGCCTGAATGCCAAGTGTCACGTCTGGAGGAAACCTGGCACCATCCCTACGGTGAAGCATGGTGGTGACAGCATCATGCTGTGGGGATATTTTTCAGCAAACACACTGGAGACTAGTCAGGATCGAGGGAAAGATGAACAGAGCAAAGTACAGAGAGATCATTGATGAAAACCTGCTCTAGAGCGCTCAGGACCTCAGACTGGGGCAAAGGTTCACCTTCCAACAGGACAACGACCCAAAGCACACAGTCAAAACAACACAGGAGTGGCTTCGGGACTCTGAATGTCTTTGAGTGGCCCAGCCAGAGACCGGACTTGAACCCGATCAAACATCTCTGGAGAGACCTGAAAATAGCTGTGCAGCGACGCTCCCCATCCAACCTGACAGAGCTTGAGAGGATCTGCAGAGAAGAATGGGAGAAACTCCTCAAATACAGGTGTACCAAGCTTGTAGCGTCATACCCAAGAAGAATCAAGGCTTTAATCACTGCCAAAGGTGCTTCAACAAAGTACAGAGTAAAGGGTCTGAATACTTATGTAAATGTGATAGCATTTGTTAAAATGTATTAAAAATAAAAAACCTGCTTGTGTTCTTATTTTTCTTTCTCGTGTGTTTTTGTTCGACCGTGTTATTTTTAGTATTACATTGATATTGAGCTTGGTTTAAAACTTTATTGTAAGGTATTTCACTGTACTTGTGCATGTGACATAAAAACTTAAAATGCAGTTGTTTTCACACGTAGTTCTACCTACCTTTCGTGTGCCTAGGATTGTGGAACAGACACTACGTTCCAGCGCTCCGCTTGCGTAAAGTAACGACCTTAGTTTGCCGCCACGCCGGGGCGTTGAGAACGGACGCCAAGTTAGAAAGGGATGAATTCTGTTCCATGGTCAGTGTGAGTGCTGCTCTTTTCTAATTGGTCAGTGTGCGTGCTGCTCTTTTCTAATTGGTCAGTGTGCGTGCTGCTCTTTTCTCATTGGTCAGTGTGCGTGCTGCTCTTTTCTCATTGGTCAGTGTGCGTGCTGCTCTTTTCTAATTGGTCAGTGTGGGTGCTGCTCTTTTCTAATTGGTCAGTGTGCGTGCTGCTCTTTTCTAATTGGTCAGTGTGCGTGCTGCTCTTTTCTCATTGGTCAGTGTGCGTGCTGCTCTTTTCTCATTGGTCAGTGTGCGTGCTGCTCTTTTCTAATTGGTCAGTGTGGGTGCTGCTCTTTTCTAATTGGTCAGTGTGGGTGCTGCTCTTTTCTCATTGGTCAGTGTGCGTGCTGCTCTTTTCTAATTGGTCAGTGTGCGTGCTGCTCTTTTCTCATTGGTCAGTGTGTGTGCTGCTCTTTTCTCATTGGTCAGTGTGGGTGCTGCTCTTTTATAATTGGATAACATATCTGTCGGTCCGTCAAAAGTTAAATTCATACAAACTTTTTTTGTCCGTGAAAACGGATGGACATTTTCTGGATAGGGTTGAATCATCTCCGCCGTCCGCCGACGTACGTCTCCCACTGAGAGCTTTAGTCATTCAAATAAGTTTGTCCTCCTCACAACCACCAGGATGTGGGGGAACTTAAAGATGTACTCCAGGCGATTTTTGAACTTGTCCTGTTGAATAGCAACATCCCAAGTATAAATACACTAAAGTACACACACTAAAGGGCAACAAACATTTTTCAGAGACAAATTGTGTTTTTACAATTTTTTTTTTTTTAGACAACTGCAAAGTTCAAGGAGTTGGTTTGATGGGAAGTTGTGATGCCTCCTCTTGCTTGAGGAACAAAAGAGGAACCCCCCCACTGTGCTACGTTAGGACTAACCTGGACCACCTATCGAGATAGGCCTTTTGTTCAGTAGCTCAGGTGTTAAATGACGTGAAAAGGGAGACTGAAGTGGCACTTTTTAATATTAATTCAGGACAAATAGGAAAAACCCTCAGTAAAAAAAAATAACATCAGTCATCAGTCAAATCTCTTGCAATTTCAATTCAGTTCCCGTAGTGACTGAGTTGATAGTGAATTGACCTCAACTCAACCCTCCAACGTTTCGTTCTTCACACCTCCTGGTTGGGCAGCTCTGTGGTAAATAGCTAACCTCCTCTCAGACCACCTGCCTATTCAACTAGCCGTCAACACGTCTATTGGCCATGAGAGACGCTGCAGTAGCCCTGACGATGACGATGATGATGATGATGATGGTGACTTCCTAAAAACAGAGTCTGAGAAGGCTGACAGACATTCACACCTTTTCAACAGGAACACTCATACATACTTGGGGTGTGTTCATTAGGTGTCAAACGAAACCAAAATGGAATGAAGCACAGGAGCAAACCTGTCAGCAAAGTGAACAGAACAGATGAGAGTATCCTTACAAGAGAACCATGTGAACACCAATACAGTTTATCGGTGAAGTTGACAATAAAGTAGATTGTAAAAAAAGGTTGAGAGAATAATACAGAATTTCAGTTGCTTCACTGAGACCACTGAACCCGTAACGTCAAGGTTAAACCATTTTATGGTTAATAAAACAATTAACAAAAACAGATGTATTTAATGTAGGCTCTACACTCCAACAAGAGGTCAACATACATTCTGAAAGGCATGGAGTGCTTACCCCCCCCACCAGACCTGGGGTCAAAAACACAGCCCTAGTATATGAGCAGATTACACACCCCTGAACTTAAGATGACCCAGGTCTGTATCCCAGGTCTGTATCCCAGGTCTGTATCCCAGGTCTGTATCCCAGGTCTGTATCCCACCCTTTCTTCTATAAGGCCTCTGAGTCCGTCCAGTCTCTGTCCTCAGTTCCATCATCATGTCTGGTGATGGTCGAGGCCCCGGCAGCAGCCTCACCTACCGCCTCCACCCTGCTACACTGGTGGCAACAGCTGCAGCTGTGATGTTGTGTCTGCTTCTGTCTATGCTGGTTCTGGGCCAGGCCACTGAGGAGCGTCAGTACCCTAATCTCATGCGCCATACGGGCCTTCTCCCTCCGGTCCTCCCTGTCCGCCGTCTCCCGCTGCCTCGTCTCCTCCCTCTCCAGCCACTGAGAGAGCAAGTCCTGCTGCCAGCGAGCCTGACAAAGAGACAAAGAGACAAAGAGTTTAGACACTGAGTTTTCTACCAAAAGCATTATGATGTACACTCAGTGGACAGTTTATTAGGTACACGTATCTAGTACCGGGTCGGACCCTCCTTTAACTACAGAACAGCCTGAATTCTTCGGGCATGGACACGTTGCTCAATTGGTATCAAGGGACCTAATGTGCGCCAGGAAAACATTCCTCACACCATTACACCACCAGGCTACGACTGATGTACTCCTTACAGAAAGTTAGTTACGCAACATTCAGTGAGTATATAACGCATCTCTTAATGTTGAGTTAACGGAACCACTTTACAACCAGAATAGGCTGTAGTTAATATGGTTTTGATTGTGACGGCGGAGCCATTTGAAGCGAATAGGCCGACATCAAGTAGTCTACACACTGGGACGTTTTTGTAGGACATAAGCCTACATTTACTGATAGATGAATCAATTAGCCTAGATGGCAATCTAACAACATATTCATATTCAGAGTTAACATCTAGCTAGATGTTTTCTGGTCCCCCCTTCTTCAGGTGGTGTATAATATAGTCTATAGGACAATATGCACAAAGATGTCGGCAATTTCTCTGAAAAACCATAAACAAAATCAGATAATTATTGAATCCTATTTCGACAGATTGCACATCAAAATATCAAACCATTCATTATTTACTGAATACGTTAGATGAAATAGCTTACTTTTTGAATCATAGGATCCCATCTCAGTTGTCTTACTAGGTACCGGAAAGAATGTGTTGAGAGCTCTGCCACTAAGGTAAACTGTCCATAAACCCCCCCTCCATCGCCCCCCCAAAATGTGTTGTTGTTGCGCAAAAAGAGGTCCATTTATCACAATATGACTTTACGTCCATATCGCCCAGCTCTATGTTCAACGGTGCTAACATGCTAACAGTTAGCAGAACTGTATGTTGTGCGTCTGAAGTACTTCCCCATCATGTATTGGAACTACAGGGTGCCATTTGGGACACATCACGCATACGGCGCAGTCGGAAAGTATTCAGACCCCTTTTCCCACATTTTGATACGTTAACAGCCTTATTCTAAAAAATTATTAAATGTATTGTTTTCCTCATCAATCTACACACAATAACAAAGCAAAAAATGGTTTTTAGAAATTTTTGCAAAAAAATACATACGGAAATATCACCTTTACATAAGTATTCAGAGCCTTTACTCAGTACTTTGTTGAAGCACTTTTGACAGTGATTACAGCCTCGAGTCTTCTTGGATATGAAGCTACAAGCTTGGCACACCTGTATTTGGGGAGTTTCTCCCACTTTCTGCAGATCCTCTCAAGTTCTGTCAGGTTGGATGGGGAGCATCGCTGCACAGCTATTTTCAGGTCACTCTCGAGCAGGTTTTAATCAAGGATCTCGCTGTACTTTGCTCCGCTCATCTTTCCCTTGATCCTGACAAGTCTCCCAGTCCCTGAAAAACATCCCCACAGCATGATAATGTCACCACCATGCTTCACCGTAGCGATGGTGCCAGGTTTCCTCCAGACGTGACGCTTGGCATTCAGGCCAAAGAGTTCAGTCTTGGTTTCATTAGACCAGAGAATCTTGTTTCTCATGGTCTGAGAGTCCTTTAGGTGCCTTTTGGCAAACTCCAAGCGGGCTGTCGTGTGCCTTTTACAGAGGAGTGGCTTCAGTCTTTCCACTCTACCATAAAGGCCTGATTGGTGGAGTGCTGCAAAGATGGTTGTCCTTCTGGAAGGTTCTCCCATCTCCACAGAGGAACTCTGGAGCTCTGTCAGAGTGACCATTGGGTTCTTGGTCACCTCCTTGACCAAGGCCCTTCTCCCCCAATTCAGTTTGGGCGGGCGGCCAGCTCTAGGAAGAGTCTTGGTGGTTCCAAACTTCTTCCATTTAAGAATGATGGAGGCCACTGTGTTCTTGGGGACCTTCAATGCTGCAGAAATGTTTTGGTACCCTTCCCCAGATCTGTGCCTCGACACAATCATGTCTCGGATCTCTACAGACAATTCCTTCAACCTCATTGCTTGGTTTTTGCTCTGACATGCACTGTCAACTGTGGGACCTTATAGACGGGTGTGTGCCTTTCCAAATCATGTCCAATCAATTGATTTATCAAGGATGATAAATGGAAACAGGATGCACCTGAGCTCAATTTCGATTCTCATTGCAAATAATCTGAATACTTAATAAACATTTTTTTGTTGTCATTATGGGGTATTGTGATGTCATTATGGGGTAGTGTGATGTCATTATGGGGTAGTGTGATGTCATTATGGGGTAGTGTGATGTCATTATGGGGTATTGTGATGTCATTATGGGGTAGTGTGATGTCATTATGGGGTAGTGTGATGTCATTATGGGGTAGTGTGATGTCATTATGGGGTAGTGTGATGTCATTATGAGGTAGTGTGATGTCATTATGGAGTAGTGTGATGTCATTATGGGGTATTGTGATGTCATTATGGGGTATTGTGATGTCATTATGGGGTAGTGTGTAGATTGATGAGGATTTTATTTGATCCATTTTAGAACAAGGCTGTAACGTAACAAAATGTGGAAAAAGTCCAGGGGTCTGAATACTTTCTGAATGCCCTGTTTAGATACACATATCTATCCGTCTCTGACCTGCTCCTGCCTCTGGCCCTCCAGCTGTACCATCAGACCCCGGGACTCTGAGACCAGCCTCTGGAAGCAGTCTGCCAGGTGCTTCAACACAGGCTCTAGGGGCTGGGTGGAGGGAATGGTGATACCTCTGCCCAGGTTGGGGCTATGGTCTGGGGGTGGAGAGAAATGGGAAGCAGGCTGGGGTGGTGGCGGTGTTGACCTGGAGCTGCGGTCATCCTCCAATGGATGAACTGCAATGCAAGAGATTAAAAAGATTTCATTGAAATCAGAATATCTGATTAATTAAAGATTTATTATCACAACATTGGGCAATTTGTTTAACACTTTTTTGGTTACTACATGATTCCATGTGTTTTATTTCATAGATTTGATGTCTTCACTATTATTCTACAATGTAGAATCAACAGTTTACCCACATTGTTATTATAGTAAACGAAAACAGAAACGAAAATAAAAACGAAAATTGGAAAAACAATTTAGCAAAATAAAAAATATAAAAGTAACACTTGAAAAACAAACTACTGAAACCAATATTTTGGACGGAAAAAGAAAAGAAACAACTTGTTTAGTTTTTCTTGTTCTAAAAACTTTTGGGCAAAAATCAAACTTTGGTTTTCAAGCTTTTTGTATGATGTTTTGGAGCTTCTGAATCTGGCGGGTAAATGTTGCCAGTAGACAGCAATGTTTCAAATAGGCCTTGTGCATCACTATCACTATCTAACAGGGAAGAAATCAGAGGATGAGCACGGAGCGTGACTGGGCCAAGCTAGAACAGCTTGTGAAGTTGTTGGAGCCGTTTACCAACTTCAAACTGAGAGCCAGCTGTGTGTCTGATGTGGTGCCTTCTCAACCTTGAGGCCATTCAACTACTGTTGCAAAACATGTCCTTCTGAAGTCACTGTGTGAGCACTTCACATGGCCTCATATTCTGTTTTTATAAATCTTATGGTCATTCACAATATACATCTACATAATAGTGTTAAACAAATCAAAATATATTTATATATTTTAGATTCTTCAAAGTAGCCACCCTTTGCCTTGATGACAGCTTTGCACACTCTTGGCATTAAAATAAAACTGAAACTAAATAAAAACTAGTAAATTAACTCTTAAAACGAACTGAAACTAAAATGAATTAGAAATAAACATGAATATTAAATCATAAAACTATAATAACCTTGGTACATTGTGCTTCAGCCAATCTGATGTCGAATTAACTGCCTTAGGAGCTTGGAAGCCAATCGGATTTGTTAGAAATGATTATTTAAAAAAAAAGTTAGACTCAGCGAGATGACATTGGAATGAGTGTGATGCAAAACTTTGCTCTCACAAAGTCACACAGAGTATTTGAACATGTGCTCAGCGCGGGGCGGGGCGCTTCACGCTAGAGGGCGACCGATTATGATTTTTCAACGCCGATGCCGATTATTGGAGGACCAAAAAAAGCCAATACCGATTAATCGGACGATGTTTATTTATTTATTTGTAATAATGACAATTACAACAATACTGAATGAACACTTATTTTAACTTAATATAATACATCAATAAAATCTATTTAGCCTCAAATATATAATGAAACATGTTCAATTTGGTTTAAATAATGCAAAAACACAGTGTTGGAGAAGAAAGTAAAAGTGCAATATGTTCCATGTAAGAAAGCCAACGTTTCAGTTCCTTGCTCAGAACATGAGAACATATGAAAGCTGGTGGTTCCTTTTAACATGAGTCTTCAATATTCCCAGATAAGAAGTTTTAGGTTGTAGTTATTATAGGAATTATCGGACTATTTCCCTCTATACCATTTGTATTTCATTAACCTTTGACTATTGGATGTTCTTATAGGCACTTTAGTATTGCCAGTGTAACAATATAGCTTCCATCCCTCTCCTCGCTCCTCCCTGGGCTTGAACCAGCAACACAACGACAACAGCCACCCTCGAAGCAGCGTTACCCATGCAGAGCAAGGGGAACAACTACTAGAAGGCTCAGAGCGAGTGACGTTTGAAACGCTATTAGCGCGCGCTAACTAGCTAGCCATTTCACTTCGGTTACACCAGCCTAATCTCGGGAGTTGATAGGCTTGAAGTCATAAACAGCGCAATGCTTGACGCACAACGAAGAGCTGCTGGCAAAACGCACGAAAGTGCTGTTTGAATGAATGTTTACGCGCCTGCTTCTGCCTACCACCGCTCAGTCAGATACTTAGATACTTGTATGATTGTATGCTCAGTCGGATTATATGCTACGCAGGACACGCTAGATAAACTAGTAATATCATCAACCATGTGTAGTTAACTAGTGATTATGATTGATTGTTTTTTATAAGATAAGTTTAATGCTAGCTAGCAACTTACCTTGGCTACTACTGCATTCGCGTAACAGGCAGTCTCCTTGTGGAGTGCAACGAGAGAGAGGCAGGTCATTATTGCGTTGGACTAGTTAACTGTAAGGTTGCAAGATTGGATCCCCCAAGCTGACAAGGTAAAAATCTGTCGTTCTGCCCCTGAACAAGGCAGTTAACCCACTGTTCCTAGGCCGCCATTGAAAATAAGAATTTGTTCTTAACTGACTTGCCTAGTTAAATAAAGGTATAAAAAATAAAAATAAAATAAAGCGGCACCTAAAAATACCGATTTCCGATTGTTATGAAAACTTGAAATCGGCCCTAATTAATCGGCCATTCCGATTAATCGTTCGACTTCTACTCCGAAGTCCAAATGTTACAAAATGTTGTCAGAATATATGCACGAACTCTTCCGAACTGTTTCGTCTGGGAAGCATGCAGACTTCTTAAGGATCTATCATGGTCCACACACACCAACACAGTTGTGAAGAGGGCACGCCAACACCTCTTCCCCCTCAGGCGGCTGAAAATATTCGGCATGGGCCCTCAGATCTTCAAAAAGTTATACAGCTGCACCACTGAGAGCCTCTTGACTGGCTGCATCATCGCTTGGTATGGCAACTGCTTGGCATCCGACCGCAAGGCGCTACAGAGGGCGGTGCGTACAGTAGAGCTCCCTGCAATCCAGGACCTCTATACCAGGCGGTGTCAGATGAAGGCCCTAAAATGTGTCAGACTAGCCACTCAAGTCATAGACTGTTCTCTCGGCTACCGCACGGCAAGCGCTACCGACGCACCAAGTCTGGAACCAGCAGGACCCTGAACAGCTTCTACCCCCAAGCCATAATAGTTAACCAAATATCGGCATTGATCTTTTTTGCACTAACTTTTAATGACCCATCACACACACTACTGCTACTGTTTATCATCTGTTACTATTCCTAGTTGTATGTTCATATCTACCTCAATTACTTCGTACCCCTGCACACTCGGAGCGGCAGGTAGCCTAGTGGTAAAAGCGTTGGGCCAGTAACCGAAAGGTTGCTAGATCGAATCCCCGAGCTGACAAGGTAAAAATCTGTCGTTCTGCCCCTGAACAAGGCAGTTAACCCACTGTTCCTAGGCTGTTATTGTAAATAAGAATTTGTTCTTGAACTGACTTGCCTAGTTAAATAAAGGTTACATTTTTAAAGATTACATAAAAATTGACTCGGTACTGGAAGCCAAGTTATCGTTACTCATTGTTTCCTCTGTCCCATCAGCACCCTGTTGGTTATACTGACAGCAGTGACATTCAAGCAATAAAATCTCACAAAAGTGTGGTGATAATCAACTCACCGCAGCACAAATATCTCCTATAGTCAATCCTTTAAACAACGTCCAAGACGCTGTCAGACGCCTGGAAGAGGTGATTATCTCAAAAGCTAAGGACCTTTAGGACATAGCCATGACTTTCAGGACGTAACGTCACCTTAGAGCCGCCTGGGCCGAACTGAGTACTAGAAAAGGATATTCAGATCCACCCACTCCAGAGGCTCAAAGTAGGCAGCACACAGTGCCTCCAAAACCAGCAACAAGTCCCATGTGGGAGCATTAGGTTTAGAGACTGGTCTGAGGCAACGTACACCTTTCAGGAACCACACAACCAGGGGGTGGGCCCCTGGTGAGACTCTGTCAGTTCCTGTTCACACCGAGGCGAATAGCAGAATAATTGAAGGAATGAATCCGAGCCTGACACGTATCACCTGTGGAAGGCAGGGCTTCCAGCGAGGCGCAGATTTCATTGGCCTGGTGAGGTGTGATTGTAGATCCTTCAACCGAAGTCACGAGAGTGCGACTCTCCCATAGTATGTTGTATCAATATTGACTGGCTGAAAGGGAACGAAACGCATAGGTTGCTGGCATACCTTGTCAATAGACTGCTTAGAGGGTAAAGAAACCAATGTAATTTTGTGATTGGGGTGAACTATCCCTTTAACACTGAAGAGGGAATCTTCTAACTTTTCCCACCTAATATCAGGAACAGCACCATCTAGTGGTCAGAACTGGGTAATAACAGGATGCAGGATGGGACATAAACCTAACAACTTAAATGACTAATTTCTCTGAACTATGGGGGGGAGGGGGCATCACCAAATTCACTGGAAATACATTACATAGGATGAAGAAATGAGCCGCAACTCCATACTACTTGTCAGACACAGAGAACTGATAGTATATATTCAACGTTGGGGTGGGATTGGAGTGGAGTGTGATGGTTCCGTGGGTGGATTTCAACCATTTCTTTGGATTCCTCATTTATAACTCATTGTTATAAAAAAAAATAAAAGTTTAGTCCCAAATCGAATGTTAGGTACTATATTTATTTACTATTATATGAATCCTATAAATACAAATGTTTTTTTTAAATGGCCAATTTCAATGCAATCAATTCATTTAAATTTCTCAGCGATGAAATTATATTTCAACAAAATACTGTTGTTTCAGGAACGCTAATCTTATCTGTTTCTACCAACAGAACTGATTTCAGAACAATGTGAGACGGTGGGTGTGCTTTTTGAGCTGGAAAGACACTCATTCAATATCATCTCGCTGAGTCTACCTTTGATGATTCATGATAATCAGTGGCATTGATAGCAGAAAGTGTGAGACACAGACAGACAGACAGTAGAATACATACCAGCAGGTTCATGATAGTCGTTGCTGTGCTCTAGAAAAGCATCATGGCGTCTTCCACCCGGGCCAACCAGTGACCGAGTGGTGATTCCTACACTGTTGAACTCGTAGTCGTCGGTGTCGTCTGCCTCCCTGTCCTCCTCCTCCACCTTCATCTCAGACACCATATACCGTGACTGCCGTCCTGCTGTCCCCGCAGGAGATCCAAAATGGCGTCCTCCAATCCCTTCAGATCCCAAATAGCGCCCTGTTTCTGCGATCAATTCAGACCCAAAATGACACCCTCCTAATAATCCTCCTATGCCTTCAGGAGATCCAAAATGGCACCCTCCTCCAGTCCCTTCCATAGCGCGATTTCTCCCCAGCACAGCATCCATCTCAGAGTAGTACCTGAAACTGCAGGGCTGGGAGTCATCCACGCTCATCAGCAGCTTGGCTCTGACATAGTTGGCCTTGAGGGTCTTGACGCGGAGCCGGCACTGGTGAGGGCTGCGGGAGAAGCCCAAGTCACACATGCGGGCTGAGAGGTGTTTGAAGACGTGGCGGTTCCGGACATTCTCTGCCAGGCTCTTCTGCACTCGCTCGTCACTCCAGGCACACAGCAACACCTGGGTCTCTTCCACTGTCCAGTTGACGGAGCGCTCGGCCTCTCGCTTTCCTGCAGTAAAGAGTACAGTTACAGTACAGTAAATGTTCAAACGCGATGGCTGACTGTGGTAACACCTTATCAACATGTACAGTAGCTGGGTTTATACAGTGCAGACTGGTGGGAGGAGCTATAGGAGTAATTTCTGGAATGGAATCGAACAGTATCAAACATATGGAAACCACATTTGACTCCGTTCCATTCCAGCCATTACAATGAGCGCGTCCTCCTATAGCTCCTACCATCAGCCTCCCCTGATACAGTGGTACAAACTGATATTACTAGATTTGTTGCCCTGAACCAAATGACGCTGAATTACAGGAAACAGGTGTGTCTTAATTCCTGGCTGCAAAAGTGTGAAGCATGACTGCTGATGGTGCTAGAGTCCCTTAGCTATGAAGTATCTAGAATATCTCAAATGTCAGCTAGAATGTTTGGCAACAATATCGTGCTAGTTATCACACAATTTTTGGGGAGTACCGGCTAGCTAGTTAGCTACTAAGCAAGAGTTAAGATAAGTTTCGGTTTCCTAACCAGTCTGCTTTGCGACATAGCTATCTAACATCAAAACGGGCATATCAAGTCTAAAAAAACATGAGCATCTTCGATAGCAAAGTGAAATCGAAACATTGCCAGGATGTGTAGCTAAGCTCTGTCCTGACTTTGGCTAGCTTCAGCACGTTATGAATGAGATGCATGCAACGTTAGCTATTTGTAAAACGTTAAAACATACAGCAACTTTTCAGAAACTTACTTTTAGTAGAAGTTGTCACCGAATTAGTAGAGTTGATAATTGGAGGATTCATTTTTGCTTTCGTTGTAAACATCCACAGATAACGGTGTGATTTTCTCTCTTCCGGTTTCAGAGTATTGTTTGCGTGACGTCACCAAGAGACAAGAGGAGTCCGTTTCATTTTTTGCAATAGCGTAAAATAACTGAAAGCTACAATTGAAATATAGAATGCAATATTAAAATACCACATGAAATGTTCCCAAGTAAAGTATGTGATCAGGAAAAAAAAGAGAAAAAAAAACCCATTTGAAAAGACAAACGTTTTTACTCATCATAACGTTTCAAAATGTCTGTCTCTCCTTTGAGATTAAAAAGAGGAACAAGACAATGTGAGAACAGTGTGTCTTGTAAAGGAGGAGGTGGTGAAAGCGTTTCTGAGCCCCCCAATACTGCCAAACGGCAGTGCATTCTGCAATGTACATATTACATTTTGGTCATTTAGCAGACACTTATCCAGAGCCACTCAGCCACAGCCATAGCCATTTTGTAAACATAGCAATGCAGAACCAAAGTGTGAGAGGTTGGCTGTGGCTACTAACTACGAACACTGCATAGTAGTGATAGCTTCATAAAAATGGATAGAGGACACAACTTAGATGTAACGGTGTTTTAGCATGGACATCGCCATTGAGGGCTTCCACCATTTTAAAGTAGTCAACTGGGTGGGAATTCCTACTTCGTTGGCTGATCCCTCCAGATTACCCTTGTGGGGGTCATGTCCAACCGGGTCATCAGGAGGGAACAGCCAATTGTGAAGAAGAACATTTACTAGCTACATTGCCTCAATGGCCGTGAACGCACAGACAGAACAAAATGGAGATGTTTCTTCTATTCATCTCTATGGATAGCCTGCAGCGTAGTGATCACACACACACACACACACTGGTTCTCTTCTCCTCTTTCTGTGCTCACTGACCTTCTGACCTTCTCCTCATGCCAGGGAGAGATATACAACCAGTCTCTCTGTCTCTTCCTTCTCCCTCTGTGTGTGTGTGTGTGTGTGTGTGTGTGTGTGCGTGCGTGCGTGCGTGCGTGCGTGCGTGCGTGCGTGCGTGCGTGCGTGCGTGCGTGCGTGCGTGCGTGCGTGCGTGCGTGCGGGCGGGCGGGCGTGCGTGCGTGCGTGCGGGTGGGTGGGTGTGTGTGTGTGTGTGTGTTCGTGCATGATATACAACCTGTCTGCTCAGTAAGGGGAGAATACATCCCATAATTCCCATCCCTTCTCCCCTGCCCTGCCCTGGCCTGACATTATTACAGGCCTATACTTGTTATTTATTACAGTAATATATTATCACAAGCGCAGCCTGTCCCTGGGAAGTCACGCTTTTAGCAAGATAACTGTTCCTGTACCATGATCTTAAAAGAGAGAATCCGGAGGTAAAACCTTGAATCTTAAAAGATCATCGCCGTTACGTTCTGGTGGTAACACAGGCTTTACCTGCTTATTTTCATGGCAAAATGAAGTGTTACAGTACAATTCGTCTGTGTCTAGATGAGTCCTCTCGTGTAATGTGTGTGTGTGTGTAATAATGCTGCTGTGTTGCTGCCTGAGAGAGGCTGCGTTTGACTTTTCAAAACAAGCATTACTCATGTTATGTTTGTTCAAGGCAAATCATTTAGTACTCTACTCTTACAACACAAATCCTATTTGAACCTATTTAACCGATCTAACCACTATTTAATCACTATTTAACCACTATTCTAATGTATTTAACCACTATTTAACCACTATTTAATCACTATTCTAACCTATTTAACCACTATTCTAACCTATTTAACCGATCTAACCACTATTTAATCACTATTTAACCACTATTCTAACCTATTTAACCACTATTTAATCACTATTTAACCACTATTTAACCACTATTTAATCACTATTTAACTACTATTTAACCACTATTTAATCACTATTTAACCACTATTCTAACCTATTTAACCACTATTTAATCACTATTTAACCACTATTTAATCACTATTTAACCACTATTTTAACCTATTTAACCACTATTTTAACCTGTTTAAACCACTATTTAACCACTATTTAACCACTATTCTAATGTATTTAAACACTATTCTAACCTATTTAACCACTATTCTAACCTATTTAACCACTATTCTAACCTATTTAACCACTATTTAACCACTATTCTAACCTATTTAAACACTATTCCAACCTATTTAACCACTATTTTAACCTGTTTAACCACTATTTAACCACTATTTAACCACTATTCTAACCTGTTTAACCACTATTTAACCACTATTCTAACCTATTTAACCACTATTTAACCACTATTTAACCACTATTCTAATGTATTTAACCACTATTTTAACCTATTTAACCACTATTCTAACCTATTTAACCACTATTCTAACCTATTTAACCACTATTTAACCTATTTAACCACTATTTAACCACTATTCTAACCTATTTAACCACTATTCTAACCTATTTAACCACTATTTAACCACTATTTAACCACTATTCCAACCTATTTAACCACTATTTTAACCTGTTTAACCACTATTTAACCACTATTTAACCACTATTCTAACCTGTTTAACCACTATTTAACCACTATTCTAACCTATTTAACCACTATTTAACCACTATTTAACCACTATTCTAATGTATTTAAACACTATTTAACCTATTTAACCACTATTCTAACCTATTTAACCACTATTTAACCACTATTCTAACCTATTTAACCACTATTCTAACCTATTTAACCACTATTTTAACCTATTTAACCACTATTTAACCTATTTAACCACTATTTAACCACTATTTAACCACTATTTAACCACTATTCTAACCTATTTAACCACTATTTTAACCTATTTAACCACTATTCTAACCTATTTAACCACCATTTAACCACTATTTAACCACTATTCTAACTGATCTAACCACTATTTAACCACTATTCTAACCTATTTAACCACTATTCTAACCTATTTAACCACCATTTAACCACTATTTAACCACTATTCTAATGTATTTAAACACTATTCCAACCTATTTAACCACTATTTAACCTATTTAACCACTATTCTAACTGATCTAACCACTATTTAACCACTATTCTAACCTATTTAACCACTATTCTAACCTATTTAACCACCATTTAACCACTATTTAACCACTATTCTAATGTATTTAAACACTATTCCAACCTATTTAACCACTATTTAACCTATTTAACCACTATTCTAACCGATCTAACCACTATTTAACCACTATTCTAATGTATTTAAACACTATTCCAACCTATTTAACCACTATTTTAACCTATTTAACCACTATTCTAACCGATCTAACGACTATTTAACCACTATTCTAATGTATTTAAACACGATTCCAACCTATTTAACCACTATTTAACCTATTTAACCACTATTCTAACCGATCTAACCACTATTTAACCTATTTAACCACTATTCTAACCTATTTAACCACTATTCTAACCTATTTAACCACTGTTTAACCACTATTCTAACCTATTTAACCACTATTCTAACCTATTTAACCACTATTCTAACCTGTTTACCCACTATTTAACCACTATTCTAACCTATTTAACCACTATTTAACCACTATTCTAACCTATTTAACCACTATTTAACCACTATTCTAACCTATTTAACCACTATTCTAACCTATTTAACCACTATTCTAACCTATTTAACCACTATTCTAACCTATTTAACCACTATTGAACCACTATTCTAACCTGTTTACCCACTATTTAACCACTATTTAACCTATTTAACCACTATTCTAACCTGTTTACCCACTATTTAACCACTATTTAACCTATTTAACCAATATTTAACCACTATTTAACCACTATTTAGTGTTACCAAAGTCTAAAATGTTCTTGAATAACTTTACGTTTGTGTTTAAATTCAAACCATGTGGATTCTCTGTGATTATTCAGTAGTTCAGTGTTGACTGTATAGGCAAGGATAGTAAACTGCATCACGCATCATTGAACAAATCAGTGTAAGATACGTTTTTTGTTTGTTTACACTAAATAAGATACTGTGAGACAATAGCAGGAACATATTCAGATATGTACATTTTCCATATTCATTTTTCTACCTACAGCTGTTTTCAATACAAGATGTTTATTATAGTATGTTTCCCTCGTCTTCATCCTCCTATAGCTGGTCCCCAGCTGCAACAGTATTCATGTATACCAGAGTGGTACACCCCCCCCCACACACAAAAAACACATATGGCTCGATAATCATACACCAAGTAATTTCTGAGACGTTGTAAAGAGTGAGCTTCAGAGAAATAGTTTTAGATATGTGACGTGCGGCTGTCTCTATAGTAGGCCTGCTACTCTGATATGTGACGTGCGGCTGTCTCTATAGTAGGCCTGCTACTCTGATATGTGACGTGCGGCTGTCTCTATAGTAGGCCTGCTACTCTGCTTTTGAAAGGCAGGCAGCCCCCA
Organism: Salvelinus namaycush; assembly: GCF_016432855.1. Taxonomy (NCBI): domain Eukaryota; kingdom Metazoa; phylum Chordata; class Actinopteri; order Salmoniformes; family Salmonidae; genus Salvelinus; species Salvelinus namaycush. Next base: position 39,501 of record NW_024061318.1, on the reverse strand, counting down.
ATGACAGTGTCCCGAATGACACCCGATATCCTGCACAGTGCACAAAACATTTGACCATATCCCTATGGGCCCTATAAAATGAGTACTGCACTATAAAAGGGAATAATGGTCCCATTTGGGACACGGTAAGTCCATCCACCCACTCCCAATTATAGAACACTTAGTGGCCTGCGTGGACACACTCTAATTATGCTGCTCCTTTATAGCATCCACCTTCCAATTATGTGGCGGAGATTTTGACCAATGTATGGCGGACCAATAGCCATCCGCCATGTAAGACCTGGGTCCGGGATGTGGAGTGTAATAACTACACACGTACAGAGAGAAGAACTAGAGTACGAGAAGGTTTGTGAAAAGGATTCCTTTCATTCCAATCCTCTCAAAACAACTTTGATGATCTAGTTTCGTTGGTGGAACAACAAACATGGGGTGCATCCCAAATGCCAAGATGTGAGAAATAATTTGCAGGAAGACCTAGTCAGAGGGAGTGTATTCTGAGGCAGTGAAGAGAGTAGAGGATAGCCCAAGGTAGGGCTGGGTATTGATATTGGTATTGATGCAGGGACCGGTTTAGGTTTTTACTTTACCTTCTATACAGGTATATGAATGTTTTGGTTTGTTAAATGTGATACGCCATGTGTAATGTCCATTTGTACAGTTTACTTCGTTACTGGAATCATCTCTCTCCGCTCTATATCTCTCTATGCCGCTATTACACAGACCTAGCCCCGCCCCCCGTCACTCTAGGAGCGCATTCCTCAACAACGAGACACTTGTGTTCAGTCTGCCTGGTCAATGCAGCACACGCAACAATGTTGATGACAACAATGCTGTTTTCAATTTGCTTCTTAATATAAATCCACTAGTGTTCTATAATGACACGAGTAGTTTGTGTTTTCTTAGCAATTTTCCCTAAATCTTCTGAGACGCTAATTGTTAGCCGCTAATGCTAATAGCTAGCTAGCTAATAAATGTACTGAGTCAGAGCAAACGTAGCTAGCTAATACAGCCTGATAATACCAGTGATGGTGTAGACCTAAATTAGCATGTTGTTTGTGCAACAGTATATTCTAAATCAAAGAGGAATATGCAAAACAAGTATATGTTAGCTACATGAAGTAGCTAAGAGAAAACATACAATGTAGCCAAACGCTTATAGGGTCCCCTAGGAAACACTTATCAACACTTTGGTTCCAACCTTGTCCCAATAACTCCTCCCTGGCATTTTAATTAGTTGTAATCTCAAACAACACTGTATTCAAAGTGCCCACTATTATATTCTAACTATAGAATTAGAGTAGTCATTATATTTCCATGTTTCCAACAGTTTTGCTCTAATTTGCAAGTAAAATCGCAATTGCAACATTTGGTTCAAAATAAGTCCTATATTAGTTGCCCATATTGTGCAGCCCTACGTGGCAGTGTAGAAATTATCTCAATTGAGCAGTGGTGTAAAGTACTTTAAGTAAAAATACTTTAAAGTACTACTTAAGTCGTTTTTTTTGGTATCTACTTTACTATTTTTATTTTTTGACAACTTCTACTTCACTACATTCATAAAGAAAATACTATACTTTTTACTCCGTACATTTTCCCTGACACCTAAAAGTACTTGTTACAATTTGAATGCTTGGCAGGACAAGATAATGGTCCAATTCACGCACTTGTCAAGAGAACATCCCTGGTCATCCCAACTGCCTCTGATCTGGAGGACTCACTAAACACAAATGCTTAGTTTGTAAATTATGTCTGAGTGTTGGCGTGTGCCCCTAGCTATCCGTAAATAAAATAAAAAACAAGAAAATGGTGCTGTCTGGTTTGCTTAATATAAGGAATTTGAAAATAAGTACATTTTATCAATTACATTAAACTTTTGATACTTAAGTATATTTAAAACCAAATACTTTTACTCAAGTAGTATTTTACTGGGTATTTTTACTTGAGTAATTTTCTGTTAACGTATCTTTACTTTTACTCAAGTATGACAACTGGGTACTTTTTCCACCGCTGCAAATTGAGTTCAGGAAATGCAGAAATGATAAAAGGGCTGACATTAGTTTCGGTTGAAGTTGATTTGAACAGTATAAACCAATCAGAATGGAGAAAGACTCATTGAAATCACTTTGAATGTGTGTGTTGCCACTCTGGGATCTCTCACTACTCATAAAGCAAATGTACAACTTTTAGTATTCAAAAACTAAAAATATCGTCATACCGTCCATTTAAAACATTTTTTAAATACCGTGATATATTTTGGCCATATCTTCCAGCCCTAGCCCAAGGGTGAGTGATCCCACACCCCAGGGAGTTTTGAGAGAAGGGGTTCCATCCTCCCAGGCCAACTGGCTGGTGTAGGATCATTTAGGGACAAAGTAGTGTGGGTTTTGGGGGATGGTGTACAGGTGCAGGGTTAGATTGTGGTGCAATTTTCTAAATCCACCTTTTCCCTTTTTTTTTTGTGACCAACATGTGCAACATGCACTCTGACCTTCAAGAGGCAGCAATAAGCAGCACAGCATCTAGTCTGCCGGAAATTTACACGAAGAAGACAAAACGTTATGCAGAATTCGCTCTGCCATTTCCTGGTTCCTAAAATTCGAATAGTTCACCTAATTTCAGTTTGTGACAAAACAAGCAATGTAAATTGTAGAGTCTCATTTACACCATCTAAACCGCTGTGAAATATATTTTCAAATAAATATATTTTCAATGTAGCTAGGCCCAAGACCCCTAGACATAACGAGTCAGGTTACAGACCATGCAGCTAGGCCTAAGACCCCTAGGCATAACGAGTCAGGTTACAAACCAAGTAGCTATCCAGACACACAGAGGCTCATAGAATTGTATATAGAATCAGAATTATAGGATCTCTATGGTCACATATCCTTTATTCAGCTCTTGACATTCTATATGTCTGATTATCATTGTGCTCAGTAAATAATTGGCTTTCAAGCGCCAAAAAGATCCCTTGCATTCGTTCCCATTCCAATCATGACTTCCATTATATTCTATTGGAACCCCAGCTGTCTATAATAACTACCTATGTCATTAAACTTGGGTGATTTTCCATATTTGGGGTTGTCATTGGCACATATCTCATACTGTCATGATAAACAATAGGGCTTACATTCCCTTGGTTCGAATCCGAACTTCCACATATTCTATTGGAGCCCCAGCGGTCTATAGACATGACTCTTTTCCAGAACAGGAAAAGTTCCAGAACTAACAGGAAATAGAATCTAAAAGAAGAACAAAGACATTCTAAGCTTCTCCGTGATAGGTGTACTGCCTTGGCCTGGCTGTCACCCGTCCCACACAAAGGAAATAAATCACACTCCCACCTTCTCCAAAGTTCCTAAAAGCCAGGTAGCGAATTTCCTAGTTAGGTTATGTTACATCAGAGGACCAGCTATTGTTTACATTGAAATCAGGTCAGTACGGTCTAGTGAGGAATTACCTACTGGCCGTTCAGGAAGTCTGCAGTTATAATAACATTGGTTACGTCACAGCCAGGGAGTAATGTGCCTGGAGAGAGAAGTCTAACTGACTGGTAGAATGGATAGTTAGATTAATAAATCTTACTTTATTTTCCAGGATCTGATACCAGCAGTCCTGTAGTTCCCGGATCACTTCCCGCCAGAATTGTCCAGTCAGACCCGGGATTCGAACTCGAAACCCTGTGGTCACTGGCCCATATACCTTGTGGCTACCTTCCCCCCTCAATGAGTTAAATTACTGATTCATTTCTCTCCTCACTGTGTGGGTCAAGCATGGTGGTCCTCAGACAATTACCCAACTTTAAAAACGGGTCATTGTCTATGACCAGCCACATCAAGACTAGTGTTCCCCCACAGTGTGGGACGCAGTGTTTCAATCTGTTTTTCAATTTATCCTTCTCAAATGTTGTTTAACCCTCTCTGTCCTCTGTCTGCCCTCTGTAAATCATTCTTGCTTGTCTTATACAAATTGGGAGAATCCCCCCCCCCCAACACAAACGCCAACCCACCCCACGTCCCTGGAATTTTGAGGAACATAGCCCATCTAACTCACCATGACAACCCCATTTGGGTGACTGGGGTTTACATGCCTGCCCAACTCACTCCAGTCTGTTGTTCCAGCCTAGATGAGCCCCACATTACTTCTGGTAAAGTGATACCCGATCACACAGGAGGATCCCCTAGCCTCGCTCTCCTAACCCCCGTCCCCGACTGGTGTCAATCCAACCTGGACTCAGGGGTAGACTTGACATAGTAAATGTAAATTACTATGATATGTTATGTTTCGTATGGTATGTATTCATTTATGGAGATCCGTCAATCTATTTCGTATGATATGTTCTGAATTGTAATTCGTACAATATGTTACGAATTTGCTAAACGTATATGATACCGGTCCGAGAGGCTGTGTAGTACCGCTCTCACCACATGCCAGCTTTGGATCCCGACGACCCAAATACTTCTCTTACTCAGACATCCTCCAAGTCCACAAAGCGCATGAGCAGCACAACGGTCCTGACAGCACAGTGACTGGACTTTGGACGGGTCAGCGTAGGAGACCCCAGCTCACATACTACCCCCCCTCCCACACAGCTGGAGCTCTCTCTCTCAACCAACTTCAAAGGGCTCACAGGAACTGTGTTCCTGTCACAAGCTGATGAGACATCTCAGCATAATTATTTTTTTACCATTATTTAAGTAGGCAAGTCAATTAAGAACAAATTCTTATTTACAATGACGGCCTACCAAGAGGCAAAAGATCTCCTGCGGGGAAAGGGGTCTGGGATTAAAAATGTGTGACAAAAAACATGACGTCAAGAGAACACACCTTATCCACTGAGTCTGACTGTCTCTGGAGCATGTTTAGCCACCTGTTCATTAATGAATAGTACCTGTTCAGCTTGAAATAATACTTTTTAAATGTTTGTTCATGTTTTGAAAATCACTTTTTAGTTATCAGATTTGATTTTGTTTAATTTTTTTTATTTAAAAAGTCCGGTAATTGACTGAGAGGACAGAATGACCCACTGTTGGTTCTAATCTAATAGATGTTTGAATGTGGCCTGACCGACTTGTATAACTGTAATGCAGTAATCCGTTTCCAATATGGTTTAAGTGGCACACTTTGTATTCTGTTCTGTGGTACTCTGTTCTGTGGTACTCTGTTCTGTGGTACTCTGTTCTGTGGTACTCTGTTCTGTGGTACTCTGTTCTGTGGTACTCTGTTCTGTGGTACTCTGTTCTGTGGTATTCTGTTCTGTGGTATTCTGTTCTGTGGTACTCTGTTCTGTGGTACTCTGTTCTGTGGTACTCTGTTCTGTGGTACTCTGTTCTGTGGTACTCTGTTCTGTTGTACTCTGTTCTGTGGTACTCTGTTCTGTGGTACTCTGTTCTGTGGTACTCTGTTCTGTGGTACTCTGTTCTGTGGTACTCTGTTCTGTGGTATTCTGTTCTGTGGTACTCTGTTCTGTGGTACTCTGTTCTGTGGTACTCTGTTCTGTTGTACTCTGTTCTGTTGTACTCTGTTCTGTGGTACTCTGTTCTGTGGTACTCTGTTCTGTTGTACTCTGTTCTGTGGTACTCTGTTCTGTGGTACTCTGTTCTGTGGTACTCTGTTCTGTGGTACTCTGTTCTGTGGTACTCTGTTCTGTGGTACTCTGTTCTGTTGTACTCTGTTCTGTGGTACTCTGTTCTGTGGTATTCTGTTCTGTGGTACTCTGTTCTGTGGTACTCTGTTCTGTGGTACTCTGTTCTGTTGTACTCTGTTCTGTGGTACTCTGTTCTGTGGTACTCTGTTCTGTGGTACTCTGTTCTGTGGTACTCTGTTCTATTCTAGAACAGCAGAGAATAAACAATATTGATCTCAGTAAGAGAGAAAGGACACGATACCCCCACAATGATGGTATAACTCCCGAGAAACCAGGCTGTGACCTCGATATCCCAAGCATCTCTGTCAATACACTGTACTGAGTAAAATTGTATTTTATTTAACCTTTATCTTATCAGGGAGTCATTGAGACAAAGGTCTCTTTTATAAATGAGCTCTGAAAATACTAGTACCGACAACTGTTCCTATGTTCTCACGTGGTCAGGAGGGTCTGGGACAGAAACATGGTTAGGAGGGTCTGGGACAGAAACATGGTTAGGAGGGTCTGGGACAGAAACATGGTTAGGAGGGTCTGGGACAGAAACATGGTTAGGAGGGTCTGGGACAGAAACATGGTTAGGAGGGTCTGGGACAGAGACATGGTTAGGAGGGTCTGGGACAGAAACATGGTTAGGAGGGTCTGGGACAGAGACATGGTTAGGAGGGTCTGGGACAGAAACATGGTTAGGAGGGGACAGAGACATGGTTAGGAGGGTCTGGGACAGAAACATGGTTAGGAGGGTCTGGGACAGAGACATGGTTAGGAGGGGGACAGAGACATGGTTAGGAGGGTCTGGGACAGAGACATGGTTAGGAGGGGGACAGAGACATGGTTAGGAGGGGGACAGAGACATGGTTAGGAGGGTCTGGGACAGAGACATGGTTAGGAGGGTCTGGGACAGAGACATGGTTAGGAGGGGGACAGAGACATAGTTAGGAGGGGGACAGAGACATGGTTAGGAGGGTCTCAGGTCTGTAACACTGTTCTCTCATACAGCAGCATAAACTGGATGAAAAGGAGTCATGTTTATTGTGCCTGTGTATGTTTTCTCTGCCCCACCCCAGCGTGGTAACACACTGTTCTTCTAGCCCGTCATAAACCAGAGGGATCACACCAGATCAACTTTGACAATGTTTGTCTAGGTCCCCAAAATGTCTATATATGACTTGAAACCCGTCCACTGGGGGGCAGTGGTGAGCACTATTACAGTGAAGTAGGCTACCGGATTGGGATGGGGATGTCTCCGAGGGTCGTGTGTTCAGTCCAAGTGCTAGACTAAACCCCTGAGGTACCATAGCTCCTCCCCAAACCTTCACCCTTCACCAATCAGAACTAATATCTACACTTAACCTTATCCCAAACCTTAACCCTTCACCAATCAGAAATAATATCTACACTTAACCTTATCCCAAACCTTAACCCTTCACTAATCAGCATTAATATCTACACTTAACCTTAACCCTTCACCAATCAGAACTAATACCTACACTTAACCTTATCCCAAACCTTAACCCTTCACTAATCAGCATTAATATCTACACTTAACCTTAACCCTTCACCAATCAGAACTAATACCTACACTTAACCTTATCCCAAACCTTCACCCTTCACCAATCAGCATTAATATCTACACTTAACCTTATCCCAAACCTTAACCCTTCACCAATCAGAATTAATATCTACACTTAACCTTATCCCAAACCTTAACCCTTCACCAATCAGCATTAATATCTACACTTAACCTTATCCCAAACCTTAACCCTTCACCAATCAGCATTAATACCTACACTTAACCTTATCCCAAACCTTAACCCTTCACTAATCAGCATTAATATCTATACTTAACCTTAACCCTTCACCAATCAGAATTAATACCTACACTTAACCTTAACCCTTCACCAATCAGAATTAATACCTACACTTAACCTTAACCCTTCACCAATCAGAATTAATACCTACACTTAACCTTATCCCAAACCTTAACCCTTCACCAATAAGAATTAATACCTACACTTAACCTTATCCCAAACCTTCACCCTTCACCAATCAGAATTAATACCTACACGTAACCTTATCCCAAACCTTAACCCTTCACCAATCAGCATTAATATCTACACTTAACCTTAACCCTTCACCAACCAGAATTAATTCCTACACTTAACCTTAACCCTTCACCAATCAGAATTAATTCCTACACTTAACCTTAACCCTTCACCAATCAGAATTAATACCTACACTTAACCTTAACCCTTCACCAATCAGAATTAATTCCTACACTTAACCTTAACCCTTCACCAATCAGAATTAATACCTACACTTAACCTTAACCCTTCACCAATCAGAATTAATACCTACACTTAACCTTAACCCTTCACCAATCAGAATTAATTCCTACACTTAACCTTATCCCAAACCTTAACCCTTCACCAATCAGAATTAATTCCTACACTTAACCTTAACCCTTCACCAATCAGAATTAATACCTACACTTAACCTTAACCCTTCACCAATCAGAATTAATTCCTACACTTAACCTTAACCCTTCACCAATCAGAATTAATACCTACACTTAACCTTAACCCTTCACCAATCAGAATTAATACCTACACTTAACCTTAACCCTTCACCAATCAGAATTAATTCCTACACTTAACCTTATCCCAAACCTTAACCCTTCACCAATCAGAATTAATTCCTACACTTAACCTTAACCCTTCACCAATCAGAATTAATACCTACACTTAACCTTAACCCTTCACCAATCAGAATTAATTCCTACACTTAACCTTATCCCAAACCTTAACCCTTCACCAATCAGAATTAATTCCTACACTTAACCTTAACCCTTCACCAATCAGAATTAATACCTACACTTAACCTTAACCCTTCACCAATCAGAATTAATACCTACACTTAACCTTAACCCTTCACCAATCAGAATTAATTCCTACACTTAACCTTATCCCAAACCTTAACCCTTCACCAATCAGAATTAATTCCTACACTTAACCTTAACCCTTCACCAATCAGAATTAATACCTACACTTAACCTTAACCCTTCACCAATCAGAATTAATTCCTACACTTAACCTTAACCCTTCACCAATCAGAATTAATACCTACACTTAACCTTAACCCTTCACCAATCAGAATTAATACCTACACTTAACCTTAACCCTTCACCAATCAGAATTAATTCCTACACTTAACCTTATCCCAAACCTTAACCCTTCACCAATCAGAATTAATTCCTACACTTAACCTTAACCCTTCACCAATCAGAATTAATACCTACACTTAACCTTAACCCTTCACCAATCAGAATTAATTCCTACACTTAACCTTAACCCTTCATCAATCAGAATTAATACCTACACTTAACCTCAACCCTTCACCAATCAGAATTAATACCTACACTTAACCTTAACCCTTCACCAATCAGAATTAATTCCTACACTTAACCTTATCCCAAACCTTAACCCTTCACCAATCAGAATTAATTCCTACACTTAACCTTAACCCTTCACCAATCAGAATTAATACCTACACTTAACCTTAACCCTTCACCAATCAGAATTAATTCCTACACTTAACCGTATCCCAAACCTTAACCCTTCACCAATCAGAATTAATTCCTACACTTAACCTTAACCCTTCACCAATCAGAATTAATTCCTACACTTAACCTTATCCCAAACCTTAACCCTTCACCAATCAGAATTAATACCTACACTTAACCTTAACCCTTCACCAATCAGAATTAATTCCTACACTTAACCTTATCCCAAACCTTAACCCTTCGCCAATCAGAATTAATACCTACACTTAACCTTAACCCTTCACCAATCAGAATTAATACCTACACTTAACCTTAACCCTTCACCAATCAGAATTAATTCCTACACTTAACCTTATCCCAAACCTTAACCCTTCACCAATCAGAATTAATTCCTACACTTAACCTTAACCCTTCACCAATCAGAATTAATACCTACACTTAACCTTAACCCTTCACCAATCAGAATTAATACCTACACTTAACCTTAACCCTTCACCAATCAGAATTAATTCCTACACTTAACCTTTTCCCAAACCTTAACCCTTCACCAATCAGAATTAATTCCTACACTTAACCTTAACCCTTCACCAATCAGAATTAATACCTACACTTAACCTTAACCCTTCACCAATCAGAATTAATTCCTACACTTAACCTTAACCCTTCACCAATCAGAATTAATACCTACACTTAACCTTAACCCTTCACCAATCAGAATTAATTCCTACACTTAACCTTATCCCAAACCTTAACCCTTCACCAATCAGAATTAATACCTACACTTAACCTTAACCCTTCACCAATCAGAATTAATACCTACACTTAACCTTAACCCTTCACCAATCAGAATTAATTCCTACACTTAACCTTATCCCAAACCTTAACCCTTCACCAATCAGAATTAATTCCTACACTTAACCTTAACCCTTCACCAATCAGAATTAATACCTACACTTAACCTTAACCCTTCACCAATCAGAATTAATTCCTACACTTAACCTTAACCCTTCACCAATCAGAATTAATACCTACACTTAACCTCAACCCTTCACCAATCAGAATTAATACCTACACTTAACCTTAACCCTTCACCAATCAGAATTAATTCCTACACTTAACCTTATCCCAAACCTTAACCCTTCACCAATCAGAATTAATTCCTACACTTAACCTTAACCCTTCACCAATCAGAATTAATACCTACACTTAACCTTAACCCTTCACCAATCAGAATTAATTCCTACACTTAACCTTATCCCAAACCTTAACCCTTCACCAATCAGAATTAATTCCTACACTTAACCTTAACCCTTCACCAATCAGAATTAATTCCTACACTTAACCTTATCCCAAACCTTAACCCTTCACCAATCAGAATTAATACCTACACTTAACCTTAACCCTTCACCAATCAGAATTAATTCCTACACTTAACCTTATCCCAAACCTTAACCCTTCACCAATCAGAATTAATACCTACACTTAACCTTAACCCTTCACCAATCAGAATTAATTCCTACACTTAACCTTATCCCAAACCTTAACCCTTCACCAATCAGAATTAATTCCTACACTTAACCTTAACCCTTCACCAATCAGAATTAATACCTACACTTAACCTTAACCCTTCACCAATCAGAATTAATTCCTACACTTAACCTTAACCCAAACCTTAACCCTTCACCAATCAGAATTAATACCTACACTTAACCTTAACCCTTCACCAATCAGAATTAATTCCTACACTTAACCTTATCCCAAACCTTAACCCTTCACCAATCAGAATTAATACCTACACTTAACCTTAACCCTTCACCAATCAGAATTAATTCCTACACTTAACCTTATCCCAAACCTTAACCCTTCACCAATCAGAATTAATTCCTACACTTAACCTTAACCCTTCACCAATCAGAATTAATACCTACACTTAACCTTAACCCTTCACCAATCAGAATTAATTCCTACACTTAACCTTAACCCTTCACCAATCAGAATTAATACCTACACTTAACCTTAACCCTTCACCAATCAGAATTAATACCTACACTTAACCTTAACCCTTCACCAATCAGAATTAATACCTACACTTAACCTTAACCCTTCACCAATCAGAATTAATTCCTACACTTAACCTTATCCCAAACCTTAACCCTTCACCAATCAGAATTAATTCCTACACTTAACCTTATCCCTTCACCAATCAGAATTAATACCTACACTTAACCTTAACCCTTCACCAATCAGAATTAATTCCTACACTTAACCTTATCCCTTCACCAATCAGAATTAATACCTACACTTAACCTTAACCCTTCACCAATCAGAATTAATTCCTACACTTAACCTTATCCCAAACCTTAACCCTTCACCAATCAGAATTAATACCTACACTTAACCTTAACCCTTCACCAATCAGAATTAATTCCTACACTTAACCTTATCCCAAACCTTAACCCTTCACCAATCAGAATTAATTCCTACACTTAACCTTATCCCTTCACCAATCATAATTAATACCTACACTTAACCTTAACCCTTCACCAATCAGAATTAATTCCTACACTTAACCTTAACCCTTCACCAATCAGAATTAATACCTACACTTAACCTTAACCCTTCACCAATCAGAATTAATTCCTACACTTAACCTTATCCCAAACCTTAACCCTTCACCAATCAGAATTAATTCCTACACTTAACCTTAACCCTTCACCAATCAGAATTAATACCTACACTTAACCTTAACCCTTCACCAATCAGAATTAATTCCTACACTTAACCTTATCCCAAACCTTAACCCTTCACCAATCAGAATTAATTCCTACACTTAACCTTATCCCTTCACCAATCAGAATTAATACCTACACTTAACCTTAACCCTTCACCAATCAGAATTAATTCCTACACTTAACCTTATCCCAAACCTTAACCCTTCACCAATCAGAATTAATACCTACACTTAACCTTAACCCTTCACCAATCAGAATTAATTCCTACACTTAACCTTAACCCTTCACCAATCAGAATTAATACCTACACTTAACCTCAACCCTTCACCAATCAGAATTAATACCTACACTTAACCTTAACCCTTCACCAATCAGAATTAATTCCTACACTTAACCTTATCCCAAACCTTAACCCTTCACCAATCAGAATTAATTCCTACACTTAACCTTAACCCTTCACCAATCAGAATTAATACCTACACTTAACCTTAACCCTTCACCAATCAGAATTAATTCCTACACTTAACCTTATCCCAAACCTTAACCCTTCACCAATCAGAATTAATTCCTACACTTAACCTTAACCCTTCACCAATCAGAATTAATTCCTACACTTAACCTTATCCCAAACCTTAACCCTTCACCAATCAGAATTAATACCTACACTTAACCTTAACCCTTCACCAATCAGAATTAATTCCTACACTTAACCTTATCCCAAACCTTAACCCTTCACCAATCAGAATTAATACCTACACTTAACCTTAACCCTTCACCAATCAGAATTAATTCCTACACTTAACCTTATCCCAAACCTTAACCCTTCACCAATCAGAATTAATTCCTACACTTAACCTTAACCCTTCACCAATCAGAATTAATACCTACACTTAACCTTAACCCTTCACCAATCAGAATTAATTCCTACACTTAACCTTAACCCTTCACCAATCAGAATTAATACCTACACTTAACCTTAACCCTTCACCAATCAGAATTAATACCTACACTTAACCTTAACCCTTCACCAATCAGAATTAATACCTACACTTAACCTTAACCCTTCACCAATCAGAATTAATTCCTACACTTAACCTTATCCCAAACCTTAACCCTTCACCAATCAGAATTAATTCCTACACTTAACCTTATCCCTTCACCAATCAGAATTAATACCTACACTTAACCTTAACCCTTCACCAATCAGAATTAATTCCTACACTTAACCTTATCCCTTCACCAATCAGAATTAATACCTACACTTAACCTTAACCCTTCACCAATCAGAATTAATTCCTACACTTAACCTTATCCCAAACCTTAACCCTTCACCAATCAGAATTAATACCTACACTTAACCTTAACCCTTCACCAATCAGAATTAATTCCTACACTTAACCTTATCCCAAACCTTAACCCTTCACCAATCAGAATTAATTCCTACACTTAACCTTATCCCTTCACCAATCATAATTAATACCTACACTTAACCTTAACCCTTCACCAATCAGAATTAATTCCTACACTTAACCTTAACCCTTCACCAATCAGAATTAATACCTACACTTAACCTTAACCCTTCACCAATCAGAATTAATTCCTACACTTAACCTTATCCCAAACCTTAACCCTTCACCAATCAGAATTAATTCCTACACTTAACCTTAACCCTTCACCAATCAGAATTAATACCTACACTTAACCTTAACCCTTCACCAATCAGAATTAATTCCTACACTTAACCTTATCCCTTCACCAATCAGAATTAATACCTACACTTAACCTTAACCCTTCACCAATCAGAATTAATTCCTACACTTAACCTTAACCCAAACCTTCGGTTCACCTAAACTTAACAGTAGAAAGGATTGCAGTTTGACTGAGAATGTCAGTGTTTAGTTTCGGTTTCACGCCCCCCCCCCACCCCCCCCTCTATAAAAACGGTGGATTCTGAAGTGAATTTGTGATATCTTGTTGTGTAAACAGGATTGATCCTAGACATGCTGTTTTCTACAGAGCTTCCTGTGCGTGCGTGCGTGCACACACACACACACACACACACACACACACACACACACACACACACACACACACACACACACACACACACACACACACACACACACACACACACACACACACACACACACAGCATGGGGCCCGACAGTAAAGTCAGTCAGTTAGACACAGTCATGTGACACCGCTGAGACACTGCTGTGTGTAGACTCTTGTCTTACGGAAGGAAACAACTGATGGGGAAAACATGCTGACAAAAGAGGAGGGAGAAAAAAGAGAAGAAGGGAAGAGAAGGCAAACGAAGTACACGTCTGTAATGGATGATTCAAATGGTCACAGTTGAATAAAACCTCTTCTAAAGTAATGCTCAGTTAGACAGACTGACGGTGCGTATCCATGCAGACTGATGGGGCGTATCCATGCAGACTGATGGGGTTTATCCATGCAGACTGATGGGGTTTATCCATGCAGAGGGATGGGACGTATCCATGCAGACTGATGGGGCGTATCCATGCAGACTGATGGTGCGTATCCATGCAGACTGATGGTGCGTATCCATGCAGACCGATGGGGCGTATCCATGCAGACCGATGGGGTGTATCCATGCAGACTGATGGGGCGTATCCATGCAGACTGATGGGGCGTATCCATGCAGACTGATGGGGTGTATCCATGCAGACCGATGGGGTGTATCCATGCAGACTGATGGGGCGTATCCATGCAGACCGATGGGGCGTATCCATGCAGACTGATGGGGTATATCCATGCAGACTGATGGGGTATATCCATGCAGACTGATGGGGTGTATCCATGCAGACTGATGGGGTGTATCCATGCAGACTGATGGGGTATATCCATGCAGAGTGATGGGGTGTATCCATGCAGACTGATGGGGCGTATCCATGCAGACCGATGGGGCGTATCCATGCAGAGTGATGGGGTATATCCATGCAGAGTGATGGGGTATATCCATGCAGACTGATGGGGTGTATCCATGCAGACCGATGGGGCGTATCCATGCAGACCGATGGGGCGTATCCATGCAGACTGATGGGGTGTATCCATGCAGACCGATGGGGCGTATCCATGCAGAGTGATGGGGTATATCCATGCAGAGTGATGGGGTGTATCCATGCAGACTGATGGGGCGTATCCATGCAGACTGATGGGGCGTATCCATGCAGAGTGATGGGGTGTATCCATGCAGACTGATGGGGCGTATCCATGCAGACCGATGGGGCGTATCCATGCAGAGTGATGGGGTATATCCATGCAGAGTGATGGGGTGTATCCATGCAGACTAATGGGGCGTATCCATGCAGACTGATGGGGCGTATACATGCAGAGTGATGGGGTGTATCCATGCAGACCGATGGGGTGTATCCATGCAGACCGATGGGGCGTATCCATGCAGACCGATGGGGCGTATCCATGCAGACCGATGGGGCGTATCCATGCAGACCGATGGGGTATATCCATGCAGACTGATGGGGTGTATCCATGCAGACCGATGGGGCGTATCCATGCAGACCGATGGGGTATATCCATGCAGACTGATGGGGTGTATCCATGGAGACCGATGGGGCGTATCCATGCAGACTGATGGGGTATATCCATGCAGACTGATGGGGTGTATCCATGCAGACTGATGGGGTGTATCCATGCAGACTGATGGGGCGTATCCATGCAGAGTGATGGGGTGTATCCATGCAGACTGATGGGGCGTATCCATGCAGACTGATGGGGTATATCCACTGGGCCCATTCCCAAGTACAGATGGACAGGAGGGGGGTCTGGGGGGTGGATCTAGGAGGGGGGAGGAGTGAGAGGGGGTTCTAGGATGGAGGAAGGGAGTGGTGAGGTTGGTGGTTGTGCAAAGACCTTGTCTGGATGTTGTCCCTTTGCTTCCTTTACTTCCACGAGTCACCCCTTCCCTCCTCTCCTCCCCTCTTCCGCGAGTCACCCCTTCCCTCCTCCTCCCCTCTTCCGCGAGTCACCCCTTCCCTCCTCTCCTCCCCTCTTCCGCGAGTCACCCCTTCCCTCCTCTCCTCCACTCTTCCGCGAGTCACCCCTTCCCTCCTCTCCTCCCCTCTTCCGCGAGTCACCCCTTCCCTCCTCTCCTCCACTCTTCCGCGAGTCACCCCTTCCCTCCTCTCCTCCACGAGTCAGGGGGGGGGGGGGGGGATGGCACATCAATGCGAGCTGTGGCAGAAGGTTTGCTGTGTCTGTCAGCGTAGTGTCCAGAGCATGGAGGCGCTACCAGGAGACAGGCCAGTACATCAGGAGACGTGGAGGAGGCCGTAGGAGGGCAACAACCCAGCAGCAGGACCGCTACCTCCGCCTTTGTGCAAGGAGGTGCACTGCCAGAGCCCTGCAAAATGACCTCCAGCAGGCCACAAATGTGCAGTAAGCTGAATTAACTGCCATGTTCGTGGAACCATTCCTGGACAATCCTATCCTTGTGGCATGGGACATTATCCTGCTGAAAAAAACGACTGACAGATGAGTACACTGCTGACATGAAGGGATGCACCTGATTGGCTATGATGTTTAGATATTCTGTGGCAGTCAAACATTGCTCCACTATTATCAAGGGACATCATCCCACCAGCACCACTAGCCTGCAATGTTGACGCACGGCATGATGGATGTATGTACTCGTGGTTTCTTCCCTAGTCCACCCATCAGTGTGAAACGGCAGGAAACGGGAATCCTCAGATCAATGTTTTTCCTGTTCTCCAGTGTCCAGTGTTTTCGTTCCTGCAACCACAGTTTCTTGTTTTTTTTTGCTGGAAGAAGTGGAAGTCTTGTCAGGGTTTACCAAAATTGGACCCAGAAGCAGACCAGGACAAGGTGAGTATGAAGATGGTGAGTATTTATTAATAAATGAGAACGTGGAGGTAGATAGTTCCAGGTGGTGGAGCGGGCAGCGGAGGTGTGTTGATGGGATTGGATAGGCAGATCCAAGGGATAAACAAAAACTGGCGACGAGCAGACAGGGATGGGATATGGGTTCCGGGTGAATGGCTGTAGACAGAACAAACGGAGGTAAGTTAAAGGCAAGCAAGACGTACAAAACAACAAAACAAAACAAAACAAACTCTATCAACTGGAGGCTGGTTCGTGCGCACAACATACTGTTCATGGCTAACGATCCGGCAGGGAATGGATGTCAGGTCCGGGCTTAAGAAGAGGAGAGATGATGATCAGGACCAGGTGTGCAGATAGCTGATGGGATACAGGTGCGGGTAATCAGAACTCTCCCAACTGGCTACATTGCCCGGCAACCAGACAGGGTGCGTTCCAGGACGCCGGAAAAAACACTCCAGGACAGAACACAGGCAAAAAACAGACTCAGGAAACGGGATTCGTGACAAGTCTGTAAGGTCGTCAGCTGCCATACTCCGTTCTTGTCAAGGTACGACGAGTTGTGTATTATTTGATGGGTCTTTGGGAACCAATGTTGTACTGGACTGTCAGTTTGACTAACTGTAGCCCGTCTGTTGCTCTGCGCAATGTGTCAGCCTCCCTTTGTCCTCTTTCATCAATGACTCGTTTTCCACCACTGGCCTGCCGTTGGCTGGATGTCCTTTGGGTGGTTGACCCTTCTTGATACACACAGGAAACTGTTGAGCGTGAAAAACCCAGCAGCGTTGCAGTTCTTGACATATTCAAACTGGTGCGCCTGGCACCTACTACCATACCCCGTTCAAAGACATTACAATCTTTAGTCTTGTCCATTCACCCTCTGAATAGCACACATACACAATTTGTCTCAATTGTCTCAAGGCTTAAAAATCCTTCTTTAACCCGTCTCTTCCCCTTCATCTGCACTGATTTGGAGTGTATTTAACAGGGGGACATCAATAAGGGATCATATCTTTCACCTGGTCAGTCTATGTCATGGAAAGAGCAGGTGTTCCTAATGTTTTGTACACTCAGTGTGTATGAATAGAAGCATTAACAACAGTATCCTAGGGATCTCTATACCAGACAGTGGTCAAACATCCTTTTGCCTCAGAGTCATCTGTTTGTGTGTGTCCCCCATCCATCCAAAGATGACCCCAGCTGTCCGTTGTGCCAGCTGACTAGTGAAGTGTCCCAGCAGTAGTGACATGCTATTGTCAGTCACTCAGTGGTACATCACTGGAACTATGCAAGAGAAAACAACAGAATGTGGTCACCGCTGTTCTGCCTTAACTACCAACCTCTAATCTGTTTACATAATCACAGCTGACCAGCTGGGCAACCTCTCTACCTCCTCTCATCCCAACCTCTCTACCTCCTCTCATCCCCCAATCCCTGCTTCTATACCTCCTCTCATCCCCCCATCCCTACCTCTCTACCTCCTCTCATTCCTACTTCTCTACCTCCTCTCATACCCCCATCCCAACCTCTCTACCTCCTCCCAACCTCTCTACCTCCTCTCATCCCCCCATCCCAACCTCTCTGCTTCTATACCTCCCAACCTCTCTGCTTCTATCCCTGCTTCTATACCTCCTCTCATCCCCCCATCCCTACCTCTCTACCTCCTCTCATTCCTACTTCTCTACCTCCTCTCATACCTCCATCCCAACCTCTCTACCTCCTCCCAACCTCTCTACCTCCTCTCATCCCCCCATCCCAACCTCTCTACCTCCTCTCATCCCTACCTCTCTACCTCCTCTCATCCCCCCCATCCCAACCTCTCTACCTCCTCTCATCCCTCCATCCCAACCTATCTATGTCCTCTCATCCCAACCTCTCTACCTCCACTCATCCCCCATCCCTACTTCTCTAACTCCTCTCATCCCCCCATCCAAACCTCTCTACCTCCTCTCATCCCCCAATCCCTGCTTCTATACCTCCTCTCATCCCCCCATCCCTACCTCTCTACCTCCTCTCATTCCTACTTCTCTACCTCCTCTCATCCCCCCATCCCACCCTCTCTACCTCCTCTCATCCCTACCTCTCTACCTCCTCTCATCCCCCCATCCCTACTTCTCTACCTCCTCTCATCCCAATCTCTCTACCTCCTCTCATCCCCCCATCCCTACCTCTCTACCTCCTCTCATCCCCCCATCCCTACCTCTCTACCTCCTCTCATCCCCCATCCCAACCTCTCTACCTCCTCTCATCCCCCCATCCCTACCTCTCTACCTCCTCTCATCCCCCATCCCTACTTCTCTACCTCCTCTCATCCCAATCTCTCTACCTCCTCTCATCCCCCCATCCCAACCTCTCTACCTCCTCTCATCCCCCCATCCCTACCTCTCTACCTCCTCTCATCCCCCCATCCCAACCTCTCTACCTCCTCTCATCCCCCCATCCCTACCTCTCTACCTCCTCTCATCCCCCCATCCCAACCTCCTCGCATCCCCCTATCCCAACCTCTCATCCCCCCATCCCAACTTCTCTTAAACCGGCCCTTAGTGCCTCCACTCAAATAAATAAATAAGATGGAAGGATGTCTATTGAACTCTGTTACATCATTGTGAGACTACGTAACAGACAGCAGTCAGTCATTTGGAACAGAGACTTCTCACTCTGCTCGGCACTCTGAAGCCAGGCCAGCACTGTGCCACCCTCCATCTGTGTCCCCTTGTCACATCACTGCTGTGGGGCATGGCTATGGCATCGTGGGAGAACTCAGTCCATCCACTCAGAGAGAGAGAGAGGGAGAGAGAAAGCGAGAAACAGAGACAGTGCCAAAACAACCACCCACTCCTTTGAAATGAATTCAAAGATTACAGTACATCTCTCAGTGAACACTCTACTGTTGCCCTCAGCTCAACTCCTGTGGTCAACACTGTTCCCCTCAGCTCAACTCCTATGGTCAACACTGTTCCCCTCAGCTCAACTCCTGTGGTCAACACTGTTGCCCTCAGCTCAACTCCTGTGGTCATGGGAAGACTGGGAGAGAGAAGAAAAACAACAGAAATTGTGGTGGTTGGCGTGGAAACAAGGAAGTTCGTCTGAGGCTGAGAAGAAAGCGAGCCTGAGAGACGAGAAGAAACGGTCAACAGCTTGCCCTAAGAGTCACTTCTGTCTGTTCTGTTCTGTACTGAGTTCCAAATGGCACCCTATTCCCTACACAGTGCACTTACCTTTAACCAGTTCCCTATGGGCCCTGGTCAAAAGTATTGAACTGTAGTGCACTATATAGGGAATATGGTGCCATTTGGAACACAAGTATGTTCTTGGCTGTGGCTGGGCTGGTGTTTACAGGAACCCCAGGGACCAACTGTTTTGAACTTTGAATGTATTTTTTAGGAGCTCGTGTAAACATGTATTTACACTTTAGAGCCCTGTAAAAATAACAAGAGGGATACAAAGTGACTGGCACCGTTTGTAAACATCCGTCATTTTGTCTGCCAAATAAAAGCATCAGGGTTGGGGTCAATTCCATTCAAATTCCAGTCAATTACGAAAGTAAACCAAACTCCAATTAAAACATGTTCCTCATTGAAAAGCATTGAAGAGAATTGGAATTTTGGTCTATTTCCTGAATTTAAATTGTATTGACCCCAACCCTGGAAACCTCAGAAACTAAAAGAGGTCCTGATGAGCCCGGCTCTCTCGCTCTCTCACACACACACATACACACAAATCCTATTTTCCCTAACCTTAACCCTAAATCTAACTTTAGCTCCTAACCCTAAATCTAACCCTAGCTCCTAACCCTAAAACTAACCCTAGCTCCTAACCCGAACCCCAACACTAAAACTAACCCTAGCTCCTAACCCTAACCCCAACACTAAAACTAACCCTAGCTCCTAACCCTAAAACTAACCCTAGCTCCTAACCCTAGCTTCTAACCCTAAAACTAACACTAGCTCCTAACCCTAACCCTAGCTTCTAACCCTAAAACTAACCCTAGCTTCTAACCCTAAAACTAACCCTAGCTTCTAACCCTAAAACTAACCCTAGCTTCTAACCCTAAAACTAACCCTAGCTCCTAACCCTAAAACTAACCCTAGCTCCTAACCCTAGCTCCTAACTCCAACATTAAAACTAACCCTAGCTCACCACGATGTGCATGGAGAAAATGTGTTCTTTAAAAAGATGTGAAATTGATTTACGTCTCCCTCCTATTCTGAGACATAATTTCTGAGAGTATTCCAAAATCATGAGTTCTGTTATCAACTTCAATTCCATAGGGCTAAATGGCTGGATATGGAGACCTCCTCTCTGAGCTAAATGGCTGGATACGGAGACCTCCTCTCTGGGCTAAATGGCTGGATACGGAGACCTCCCCTCAGGGCTAAATGGCTGGATACGGAGACCTCCTCTCTGAGCTAAATGGCTGGATACGGAGACCTCCTCTCTGGGCTAAATGTCTGGATACGGAGACCACCTCTCTGGGCTAAATGTCTGGATACGGAGACCTCCTCTCTGGGCTAAATGTCTGGATACGAAGACCTCCTCTCTGGGCTAAATGGCTGGATACGGAGACCTCCTCTCTGAGCTAAATGGCTGGATACGGAGACCTCCTCTCTGGGCTAAATGTCTGGATACGGAGACCTCCTCTCTGGGCTAAATGGCTGGATACGGAGACCTCCTCTCTGGGCTAAATGTCTGGATACGGAGACCTCCTCTCTGGGCTAAATGGCTGGATACGGAGACCTCCTCTCTGAGCTAAATGGCTGGATACGGAGACCTCCTCTCTGGGCTAAATGGCTGGATACGGAGACCTCCTCTCTGGGCTAAATGGCTGGATACGGAGACCTCCTCTCTGGGCTAAATGGCTGGATACGGAGACCTCCTCTCTGGGCTAAATGGCTGGATACGGAGACCTCCTCTCTGGGCTAAATGGCTGGATACGGAGACCTCCTCTCTGGGCTAAATGGCTGGATACGGAGACCTCCTCTCTGGGCTAAATGGCTGGATACGGACACCTCCTCTCTAGGCTAAATGGCTGGATACGGAGACCTCCTCTCTGGGCTAAATGACTGGATACGGAGACCTGCTCTCTGAGCTAAATGGCTGGATACGGAGACCTCCTCTCTGGGCTAAATGACTGGATACGGAGACCTCCTCTCTGGGCTAAATGACTGGATAAGGAGACCTCCTCTCTGGGCTAAATGGCTGGATACGGAGACCTCCTCTCTGGGCTAAATGCCTGGATACGGAGACCTCCCCTCAGAGCTAAAAGGCTGGATACGGAGACCTACCCTCTGGGCTAAAAGGCTGGATACGGAGACCTCCTCTCTGGGCTAAATGGCTGGATACGGAGACCTCTCTGGGCTAAAAGGCTGGATACGGAGACCTCCTCTCTGGGCTAAATGGCTGGATACGGAGACCTCCTCTCTGGGCTAAATGGCTGGATATGGAGACCTCCTCTCTGGGCTAAATGGCTGGATACGGAGACCTTCTCTCTGGGCTAAATGGCTGGATACGGAGACCTCCTCTCTGGGCTAAATGGCTGGATACGGAGACCTCCTCGCTGGGCTAAATGGCTGGATACGGAGACCTCCCCTCTGGGCTAAATGGCTGGATACGGAGACCTCCTCTCTGGGCTAAATGTCTGGATACGGAGACCTCCCCTCTGGGCTAAAAGGCTGGATATGGAGACCTCCTCTCTGGGCTAAATGGCTGGATACGGAGACCTCCTCTCTGAGCTAAATGGCTGGATACGGAGACCTCCTCTCTGGACTAAATGGCTGGATACGGAGACCTCCTCTCTGGGCTAAAAGGCTGGATACGGAGACCTCCTCTCTGGGCTAAATGGCTGGATACGGAGACCTCCTCGCTGGGCTAAATGGCTGGATACGGAGACCTACCCTCTGGGCTAAATGGCTGGATACGGAGACCTCCTCTCTAGGCTAAATGGTTGGATACGGAGACCTCCTCGCTGGGCTAAATGGCTGGAAACGGAGACCTCCTCTCTGGGTTAAATGGCTGGATACGGAGACCTCCTCGCGGGGCTAAATGGCTGGATACGGAGACCTCCTCTCTGGGCTAAATGGCTGGATACGGAGACCTCCTCTCTAGGCTAAATGGTTGGATACGGAGACCTCCTCGCTGGGCTAAATGGCTGGAAACGGAGACCTCCTCTCTGGGCTAAATGGCTGGATACGGAGACCTCCTCTCCTGGGCTAAATGGCTGGATACGGAGACCTCCCCTCAGAGCTAAATGGCTGGATACGGAGACCTCCTCTCTGGGCTAAATGGCTGGATACGAAGACCTCCTCTCTGGGCTAAATGGCTGGATACGGAGACCTCCTCTCTGGGCTAAATGGCTGGATACGGAGACCTCCTCTCTGAGCTAAATGGCTGGATACGGAGACCTCCTCTCTGGGCTAAATGGCTGGATACGGAGACCTCCTCTCTGGGCAAAATGGCTGGATACGGAGACCTCCTCTCTGGGTTAAATGGCTGGATACGAAGACCTCCTCTCTGGGCTAAATGGCTGGATACGGAGACCTCCTCTCTGAGCTAAATGGCTGGATACGGAGACCTCCTCTCTGGGCTAAGTGGCTGGATACGGAGACCTCCTCTCTGGGCTAAATGGCTGGATACGGAGACCTCCTCTCTGAGCTAAATGGCTGGATACGGAGACCTCCTCTCTGAGCTAAATGGCTGGATACGGAGACCTCCTCTCTAGGCTAAATGGCTGGATACGGAGACCTCCTCTCTGGGCTAAATGTCTGGATACGGAGACCTCCTCTCTGGGCTAAATGGCTGGATACGGAGACCTCCTCTCTGGGCTAAATGTCTGGATACGGAGACCTCCTCTCTGAGCTAAATGGCTGGATACGGAGACCTCCTCTCTGAGCTAAATGGCTGGATACGGAGACCTCCTCTCTGGGCTAAATGGCTGGATACGGAGACCTCCTCTCTGGGCTAAATGGCTGGATACGGAGACCTCCTCGCTGGGCTAAATGGCTGGATACGGAGACCTCCACTCTGGGCTAAATGGCTGGATACGGAGACCTCCTCTCTGGGCTAAATGGCTGGATACGGAGACCTCCTCGCTGGGCTAAATGGCTGGATACGGAGACCTCCTCTCTGAGCTAAATGGCTGGATACGGAGACCTCCTCTCTGAGCTAAATGGCTGGATACGGAGACCTCCTCTCTGAGCTAAATGGCTGGATACGGAGACCTCCTCTCTGGGCTAAATGGCTGGATACGGAGACCTCCTCTCTGGGCTAAATGGCTGGATACGGAGACCTCCTCTCTGGGCTAAATGGCTGGATACGGAGACCTCCTCTCTGGGCTAAATGGCTGGATACGGAGACCTCCTCTCTGGGCTAAATGGCTGGATACGGAGACCTCCACTCTGGGCTAAATGGCTGGATACGGAGACCTACCCTCTGGGCTAAATGGCTGGATACGGGAATACAGAATGTTTGGAATGGAGTGAAAAAAATACAGATTGTCCTCTCAGGAAATTGCTTGATAGGAATATACATTCTAAACAAGAGATCTAGTATAGAAACCTACAGTGTTCCTGAAGTCGTAGCTTCAGTAAATGTTGAACATGCTAAAGCTCAACCCTGAACTCCTGACCTGAGAATGATGGCTGCTGAAACTAAGAGAAATTGAAATAACAGGATGTTGTGATTGT
>NW_024061318.1:5000-7500 GCF_016432855.1 Salvelinus namaycush | reverse complement strand
TTAGTCCACATAGAGAGAGTACTGCAGGAAGAGTAACAGGCCATAATGGTCTGTTTAGTCCACATAGAGAGAGAGTACTGCAGGAAGAGTAACAGGCCATAACGGTCTGTTTAGTCCACATAGAGAGAGTACTGCAGGAAGAGTAACAGGCCATAATAGTCTGTTTAGTCCACATAGAGAGAGAGTACTGCAGGAAGAGTAACAGGCCATAACGGTCTGTTTAGTCCACATAGAGAGAGTACTGTAGGAAGAGTAACAGGCCATAACGGTCTGTTTAGTCCACATAGAGAGAGAGTACTGCAGGAAGAGTAACAGGCCATAACGGTCTGTTTAGTCCACATAGAGAGAGAGTACTGCAGGAAGAGTAACAGGCCATAACGGTCTGTTTAGTCCACATAGAGAGAGTACTGCAGGAAGAGTAACAGGCCATAACGGTCTGTTTAGTCCACATAGAGAGAGAGTACTGTAGGAAGAGTAACAGGCCATAACGGTCTGTTTAGTCCACATAGAGAGAGAGTACTGCAGGAAGAGTAACAGGCCATAACGGTCTGTTTAGTCCACATAGAGAGAGTACTGCAGGAAGAGTAACAGGCCATAACGGTCTGTTTAGTCCACATAGAGAGAGAGTACTGCAGGAAGAGTAACAGGCCATAACGGTCTGTTTAGTCCACATAGAGAGAGTACTGCAGGAATAGTAACAGGCCATAACGGTCTGTTTAGTCCACATAGAGAGAGTACTGCAGGAAGAGTAACAGGCCATAACGGTCTGTTTAGTCCACATAGAGAGAGTACTGCAGGAAGAGTAACAGGCCATAACGGTCTGTTTAGTCCACATAGAGAGAGTACTGCAGGAAGAGTAACAGGCCATAACGGTCTGTTTAGTCCACATAGAGAGAGAGTACTGCAGGAAGAGTAACAGGCCATAACGGTCTGTTTAGTCCACATAGAGAGAGAGTACTGCAGGAAGAGTAACAGGCCATAACGGTCTGTTTAGTCCACATAGAGAGAGAGTACTGTAGGAAGAGTAACAGGCCATAACGGTCTGTTTAGTCCACATAGAGAGAGTACTGCAGGAAGAGTAACAGGCCATAACGGTCTGTTTAGTCCACATAGAGAGAGTACTGCAGGAAGAGTAACAGGCCATAACGGTCTGTTTAGTCCACATAGAGAGAGTACTGCAGGAAGAGTAACAGGCCATAACGGTCTGTTTAGTCCACATAGAGAGAGAGTACTGCAGGAAGAGTAACAGGCCATAACGGTCTGTTTAGTCCACATAGAGAGAGAGTACTGCAGGAAGAGTAACAGGCCATAACGGTCTGTTTAGTCCACATAGAGAGAGAGTACTGCAGGAAGAGTAACAGGCCATAACGGTCTGTTTAGTCCACATAGAGAGAGTACTGCAGGAAGAGTAACAGGCCATAACGGTCTGTTTAGTCCACATAGAGAGAGTACTGCAGGAAGAGTAACAGGCCATAACGGTCTGTTTAGTCCACATAGAGAGAGAGTACTGCAGGAAGAGTAACAGGCCATAACGGTCTGTTTAGTCCACATAGAGAGAGAGTACTGCAGGAAGAGTAACAGGCCATAACGGTCTGTTTAGTCCACATAGAGAGAGTACTGCAGGAAGAGTAACAGGACATAACGGTCTGTTTAGTCCACATAGAGAGAGTACTGCAGGAAGGGCAGGGGGCGATCTAGGAGAGGATTATCATGTTAGATTATCTCCCAGGCAAAGTGTGTGTCTCAAATGGCACCCTATTCCCCATATAGCCTCATGGGCCCTGGTCAAAAGTAGTGCACTATATAGGGAATAGGCCCCCATAGGGCCCTGGTCAAAAGTAGTGCACTATATAGGGGATAGGGGACATTTTGGGATGTACACAAAGACCACACGTCCTTCAGAAGTGTTTGATTTCCAGGCAGATTCCCCCCCTCACTGACACAGAACATTTAGCACCAAAACCATTTATCAAACGCCCCGATGACAGTCCTTGTTTTCGTCTGAGACGGCGTTGAGACGGGGAGGAACATTACAGTGTTCTTCTGACGTCAATCCTCACTTTGTCTCGGTGTGTGTGTGATTGAAGGAAATTTGGGATGTACACAAAGACCACACGTCCTTCGCCAGTTCTGAGGAGGCCTGCGTCTGTGTGGCTTTGGGGAGTGGTGACCAAACTCTCCAGGAAGTGTTTGATTTCCAGGCAGATGATGGTGATCCTGGTGCAGCTTGATATAAATCCAAACCATTCAGGGTAGAAGGATTAGGATGAGTACGTTCCCCTGTTGAAGAGTTGGACGACTGTGTTCACTGAGTTCTGATGCTTTTCAGACCAAGAAGTGTACTTGTCATTTCAGTCGAAAACAAAAAACATCTACTCAGATACACACGGCCAAACACACACACACACACACACACACACACACACACACACACACACACACACACACACACACACACACACACACACACACACACACACACACACACACACACACACAC
>NW_024061318.1:0-2500 GCF_016432855.1 Salvelinus namaycush | reverse complement strand
TCTTTCATGGTGTCCCCTCCCTACCTGATTAGGCAGTTTTTCATGGTGTCCCCTCCCTACCTGATTAGGCAGTCTTTCATGGTGTCCCCTCCCTACCTGATTAGGCAGTCTTTCATGGTGTCCCCTCCCTACCTGATTAGGCAGTCTTTCATGGTGTCCCCTCCCTACCTGATTAGGCAGTCTTTCATGGTGTCCCCTCCCTACCTGATTAGGAAGTCTTTCATGGTGTCCCCTCCCTATCTGATTGGGCAGTTTTTCTTGGTGTCCCCTCACTACCTGATTGCCTTGAAAACAAGCCTACGTCGCTGTCTGATGAAAACCTCATAACAATATTCATTTATTTCTTATTGACAGTGCTTTCAGAAAGTATTCACACCCCTTTACTTTTCCACATTTTGTTGTTTAAAATGGATTAAAATGGATTAAATTGTCAACGATATAATCTAACGTCAAAGTAAAAGAAAAATGATGAAATTATGAAAAAATTAAAACACTAATATATCTCGGTTAGATACAGTAAGTATTCTACCCCCTGAGTCAATACATAACCTGGACGGCGCTGGGCCAATTGTGCGCCACTTTATGGGGCTCCCGAGTGGCGCAGCAGTCTAAGGCAATGCATTACAGTGTTAGAGGCGTCACTGCAGATCCTGGATTGATTCCAGGCTGTATCCCAACCGGCTGTGATTGGGAGTCCCATAGGGCGGCGCACAATTGGCCCAGCGGTTTGGCCGGGGTAGGTTGTCATTGTAAATTTGAATTTGATCTTAACTGACTTGCCCTAGTTAAATTAAAAATAAGTACAAATGTTAGAAGCACCTTTGGCAGCGATTACAGCTGTGAGTCTTTCTGGGTAAATCTCTAAGAGTGATTACAGCTGTGAGTCTTTCTGGGTAAATCTCTAAGAGTGATTACAGCTGAGAGTCTTTCTGGGTAAATCTCTAAGAGTGATTACAGCTGTGGGTCCTTTTGGGTAAATCTCTAAGACTGATTACAGCTGAGAGTCTTTCTGGGTAAATCTCTAAGAGTGATTACAGCTGTGAGTCTTTCTGGGTAAATCTCTAAGAGTGATTACAGCTGAGAGTCTTTCTGGGTAAATCTCTAAGAGTGATTACAGCTGTGAGTCTTTCTGGGTAAATCTCTAAGAGTGATTACAGCTGTGAGACTTTCTGGGTAAATCTCTAAGAGTGATTACAGCTGTGAGTCTTTCTGGGTAAATCTCTAAGAGTGATTACAGCTGAGAGTCTTTCTGGGTAAATCTCTAAGAGTGATTACAGCTGTGAATCTTTCTGGGTAAATCTCTAAGAGTGATTATAGCTGTGAGTCTTTCTGGGTAAATCTCTAAGAGTGATTACAGCTGAGAGTCTTTCTGGGTAAATCTCTAAGAGTGATTACAGCTGTGAGTCTTTCTGGGTAAATCTCTAAGAGTGATTACAGCTGTGAGTCTTTCTGGGTAAATCTCTAAGAGTGATTACAGCTGAGAGTCCTTCTGGGTAAATCTCTAAGAGTGATTACAGCTGTGAGTCTTTCTGGGTAAA
This sequence comes from Salvelinus namaycush, assembly GCF_016432855.1. Taxonomy (NCBI): domain Eukaryota; kingdom Metazoa; phylum Chordata; class Actinopteri; order Salmoniformes; family Salmonidae; genus Salvelinus; species Salvelinus namaycush. The sequence continues at coordinate 962 of NW_024061318.1, read as the reverse complement.
TCTCTAAGAGTGATTACAGCTGTGAGTTTTTCTGGGTAAATCTCTAAGAGTGATTACAGCTGTGAGTCCTTCTGGGTAAATCTCTAAGAGTGATTACAGCTGAGAGTCTTTCTGGGTAAATCTCTAACAGTGATTTCAGCTGTGGGTCCTTTTGGGTAAATCTCTAAGACTGATTACAGCTGAGAGTCTTTCTGGGTAAATCTCTAAGAGTGATTATAGCTGTGAGTCTTTCTGGGTAAATCTCTAAGAGTGATTACAGCTGAGAGTCTTTCTGGGTAAATCTCTAATAGTGATTACAGCTGTGAGTCTTTCTGGGTAAGTCTCTAAGAGTGATTACAGCTGTGAGTCCTTCTGGATAAATCTCTAAGAGTGATTACAGCTATGAGTCTTTCTGGGTAAGTCTCTAAGAGTGATTACAGCTGAGCGTCCTTCTGGGTAAAGTCTCTAAGAGTGATTACAGCTGAGAGTCTTTCTGGGTAAATCTCTAAGAGTGATTACAGCTGAGAGTCCTTCTGGGTAAATCTCTAAGAGTGATTACAGCTGTGAGTCTTTCTGGGTAAGTTTCTAAGAGTGATTACAGCTGTGAGTCTTTCTGGGTAAGTCTCTAAGAGTGATTACAGCTGTGAGTCCTTCTGGGTAAATCTCTAATTGTGATTACAGCTGAGAGTCTTTCTGGGTAAATCTCTACGAGTGATTACAGCTGTGGGTCTTTCTGGGTAAATCTCTAAGAGTGATTACAGCTGAGAGTCTTTCTGTGTAAATCTCTAAGAGTGATTACAGCTGTGAGTCTTTCTGGGTAAATCTCTAAGAGTGATTACAGCTGTGAGTCTTTCTGGGTAAATCTCTAAGAGTGATTACAGCTGTGAGTCTTTCTGGGTAAATCTCTAAGAGTGATTACAGCTGAGAGTCTTTCTGGGTAAATCTCTAAGAGTGATTACAGCTGTGAGTCTTTCTGGTAAATC
>NW_024061317.1:57500-150124 GCF_016432855.1 Salvelinus namaycush | reverse complement strand
AAGCATGGTTAACACTATAATTTTGATATCATGCATGGTCAGTCCTTGCATTCATAGCCCTGTCTATGAATTTGAGAGTGGTTACATTTCTCCAGGCCTATCCCTCATCTTTTTACCAAAACAGAGGCGGTTGACCACTTTGTTATTATTTCAATTAAGGACTATAGGCCCAGTGCAGTGATGCTCCTGTGTTTTAAATATATTTCCACACTATGAGGTTGGAATAATACTGTGAAATTGTGAAAATTATGATAATGCCATTTTAGTGTAGGAGCTGTTTGAAAAGGCCACCTGACATTTCAGTCTGTTTTGGTGGGATGGAGATTTTACATGCCTGGTGACATCACCTGGCGTTAAATGAGTTAATAGACCAATAAGAAAGAGAGTTTCAAACCTCTCTGCCAATAACAGCTAGTTTTCAGTTTTCCATTCCCTACTCAAATCCCTCCCAGACAGTCCCTGCAAAATTCTTGCTTTGTAAATCGCTCTTTGTTAAGAAGCTATGTTGTTGTTGATCATTTTAAATGAAAACAATCACAGTAAGGTACTTTTTATTTGTTACCCAGAAATGTGTGTGTATGTTTTCCACAGGTGCTGATGGCATAGTGGTGTGAGTAATGGCATGGCCCAGAGTCCCATGCCTCCTGCTGATCCTGCTGCTCCTACTACACACCTGCTTACCTCAACCAGGTGAGTCCTTCACACTGGACTGATCCCAGATCTTTTTCCTGGTAAAGTCATGTGACCAGGAAATTTTCCTTGTGACTATTTATAATCTCTATTTGACACACCCTCAGATCCACCATTCACTGATCAGCTCTGGGATTTCTTCAAATAATTCAAATGGACTAAACCGTAATGCTGATCTATATGTTTGATCTGATTGTATGTCTATGTTATTAGTTCATTCTTATTATTAAACACTGGACCGTTTCTTTTATACTGTTTTTCACACTGTGTATTCATGTACTGTATTCTTCACATATCTCATTTTAATATATCTACTACTGTACATTGCATTTTTGTTATACTGTTTATACATACTGTGTATTTATAGTGCATTTGGAAAGTATTCAGACCCATTGACTTTTTCCACATTTTCGTTAAGTTACAGCCTTATTTTAAAATGTATTCAATTCGTTTTTTCCATCATTAATCTACACACAATACCCCATAAAAATATCAGAACTGAAATATAACATTTACATAAATATTCAGACCCTTTACTCAGTACTTTGTTGAAGGACCTTTGAAAGTGATTAGAGCCTTGAGTTTTCTTGGGTATGACGCTACAAGCGTGGCACACCTGTATTTGGGGAGTTTCTCCCATTCTTCTCTGCAGATCCTCTCAAGCTCCGTCAGGTTGGATGGGGAGCGTCGCTGCACAGCTATTTTCAGGTCTCTCCAGAGATGTTCGATCGGGTTCAAGTCCGGGCTCTGGCTGGGCCACTCAAGGACATTCATAGACTTGTCTCGAAGCCACTCCTGCGTTGTCTTGGCTGTGTGCTTAGGGTCGTTGTCCTGTTGGAAGGTGAACCTTCGCACCAGTTTGAGGTTCCTAGTGCTCTGGAGCAGGTTTTCATCAAGGATCTTTCTGTACTTTGCTCCATTCATCTTTCCCACGATCCTGACTAGTCTCCCAGTCCCTGCCGCTGAAAAACATCTCGACAGCATGATGCTGCCACCACCATGCTTCACAGTAGGGATGGTGCCAGGTTTCCTCCAGACGCTTTGCATTCAGGCCAAAGAGTTGAAACTTAGTTTCATCAGACCAGAGAATCTTGTTTCTCATGGTCTGAGAGTTCTTTAGGTGCCTTTTGGCAAACTCCAAGCGAGCTGTCATGTGCCTTTTACTGAGGAGTGGCTTCTGTCTGGCCACTCTACCATAAAGGCCTGATTGGTGGAGTGCTGCAGAGATGGTTGTGCTTCTGGAGGTTTCTCCCATCTTCACAGAGGAACTCTGGAGCTCTGTCAGAGTGACCATCGGGTTTTTCACCTCCCTGACCAAGGCCCTTCTCCCCCGATTGCTCAGTTTGGCCGGGCTGCCAGCTCTAGGAAGTCTCTTGGTGGTTCCAAACTTCTTCCATTTAAGAATGATGGAGGCCACTGTGTTCTTGGGGACCTTCAATGCTGCAGAAATGTGTTGGTACCCTTCCCCAAATCTGTGCTTCGACACAATCGGAGCTCTAAGAACAATTCCTTGAACCTCATGGCTTGGTTTTTGCTCTGACATGCAATGTAACACAAGCATTTCGCTGCACCCGCTATAACATCTGCTAGACTTTATGCATCCCCATTTCCTTCATTTTATTCAACACAACCTTCCATAGAGATCATATCAGTATCATTCTTAATTAATGCGTAGGGGACCAAGAGGTAAATGGTTCCTAATCACCACCCTGTTAGTCATATCACATATGCTATGGACCTTGTGTTGTGTTCATAATAGAAGGCAACGGAAAACATTTTTAAATGGAAAACGCATATGAGTGTTTCTTATTGGAAAAGTCCAGGTAGTTCCACCCTGTTTCAGACGTTTTTCGTCTGTTTGGTGCCTAATGAACACAACCCTTAGTGTGTGGTTATGATTTTATGTTTCATACTGATACTAGAAGAGGAGAGGAACTCTGAGAGAGGAAGGGTGTCATCACCTCGCAAGATCTCTGTCTTGTTATCATTTCCTGTTTGGGCTTCATGTTCCTTGAAACGCTCTCAGTGTGTGCTTGTGGTTTCAACGTTGTGTGTGTGTGTGAGGGGGGGTCTAGGTCAAAGAGGATGGCAATGACAACAGAAGGAACGCTAAACTGGCACAGTTGCCTTAAAGGTGAATGTCATCTGGATTTTATTTCTCTCTTTCTCTCTCACTATCTGTTTACGTGAAACCGCTACGCACGTGCTCCAACTCAATCATCAAGTTTGCAGACGCACACAACAGTGGTAGGCCTGATTAGCAACAACAAGCGAGACAGCCTACAGGGAGAAGGTGAGAGCCCTGACGGAGTGGTGCCAGGAAAATAACCTCTCCTTCAACGTCAACAAAACGAAGGGACAGCGGAGAGAGAGCACGCCCCCATCCACATTGACAGGGCTGCAGTGGAGAGGGTCAAAAGCTCAAGTTCCCCAGCATGCAAATCATTTAGGGACCTGAAATGGTCAACAACGCCTCCTTCAACCTCAGGAGGGCTGAAGAAATTCAGCTTGGCCCCTAAGACCCTCACTAACTTCTGCAGATGCACCACCTAGAGTATTCTGTCGGCTGTATCACCGCCTGGTACGGCAACTGCACCACCCTCAACCGCAGGGCTCTCCAGAGGGTGGTGCCGTTAGCCCAACACATCATTGGGGACAAACTGCCTGGCCTCCAGGACATCTAGAGCACCGATGTCACAGGAAGGCTAAGAAGCTCATCGAGGACCTCAGTCACCCAAAACCATGGTCTGTTCATCTCTCTAACCATTTAGAAGGTGGAGACAGTACAGGCACATCAAAGCCTGGACCGAGAGACTGATAAACAGCTTCTCCAGGCCATCTCAGACTGTTAAACAGTCCATCACTAGCCGGCTACCACCCGGTACTCTTCCCTGCACCTTAGAAACTGCTGCCCTATGTACATAGAGTCATTGAACACTGGTCACCTTAATAATGTTATTATTATTTTTTTTAATTACCCCTTTTTCTCCCCAGTTGGTAGTTACAGTCTTTTCCCATTGCTGCAACTTCCGTACGGACTCGGGAGAGGCGAAGGTCGAGAGCCATGCGTCCTCTGAAACACAAACCTGCCAAGCCACACTGCTTCTTGACACACTGCTCTCTTAACCCGGAAGCCAGCCGCACCAATGTGTCAGAGGAAACACAGTACAACAGGCGACCGTGTCAGCGTGCATGCGCCCGGCCCACCACAGGATCGCTAGAGCGCGATGGGACAAGGGCATCCCGGCCGGCCAAACCCTCCCCTAACCCGGACCGGACGACGCTGGGCCAATTGTGCACCGCCTCATGGGTCTCCCGGTCTGCGGCCAGCTGCGACACAGCCCGGGATCGAACCTGGATCTGTAGTGACGCCTAGCACTGCAGTGCCTTAGACCGCTGCGACACTCGGGAGGCCACTGTAATAATATTTTACCCACTTTATATTTATATACTGTATTCTAGTCATGGCTCATCCTATATAACTATTCCTTTCAATTCTCTGCTGCCATCGACTGGAACGAATTGCAAAAATCACTGAATGGCATATATCTCCCTCACTAACTTTAAGCACCAGCTGTTAGAGCAGCTCACAGATCACTGCAGCTGTACATAGTAGAGGTCGACCGATTAATCGGAATGGCCGATTAATTGGGGCCGATTTCAAGTTTTCATAACAATCGGTAATCGGTATTTTTGGACACCGATTGTGGCAGTCAGGGTATATGCAGCAGTTTGGGCCGCCTAGCTCGTGCGAACTGTGTGAAGGACATTTATTCCTTACAAAGACCGTAATTAATTTGCCAGAATTGTACATAATTATGACATAACATTGAAGGTTGTGCAATGTAACAGCAATATTTAGACTTAGGGATGCCATGCGTTAGATAAAATACGGAACGGTTCTGTATTTCACTGAAAGAATAAACGTTTTGTCTTCGAAATTATAGTTTCCGGATTCGACCATATTAATGACCTAAGGCTCGTATTTCTGTGTGTTATTATGTTATAATTAAGTCTATGATTTGATATTTGATAGAGCAGTCTGACTGAGCGATGGTAGGCAGCAGCAGGCTCGTAAGCATTCATTCAAACAGCACTTTCGTGCGTTTGCCAGCAGCTCTTCGCTGCGCTTCAAGCATCACTCGCGCTGAGACTTGGAGTAGTTGTTCCCCTTGCTCTGTAAGGGCCGCGGCTTTTGTGGAGCGATGGGTAACGATGCTTCGAGGGTGGCTGTTGTTGATATGTTCCTGGATCGAGCCCAGGTAGTGGGCGAGAAGAGGGACGGAAGCTATACTGTTACACTGGCAATACTAAAGTGCCTATAAGAACATCCAATAGTCAAAGGTATATTGAAATACAAATGGTATAGAGAGAAATAGTCCTATCATTTCTAGAATAACTACAACCTAAAACTTCTTAACTGGAATATTGAAGACTCATGTTAAAAGGAACCACCAGCTTCATATGTTCTCATGTTCTGAGCAAGGAACTTAAACTTTAGCTTTCTTACATGGCACATATTGCACTTTTACTTTCTTCCCCAACACTTTGTTTTTGCATTATTTAAACCAAATTGAACATGTTTCATTATTTATTTGAGGCTAAATTGATTTGATTGATTTATTATATTAAGTTAAAATAAGTGTTCATTCAGTATGCTTCTAATTGTCATTATTACAAATAAATAAAAAACATTGGCCGATTAATCGGTATCGGCTTTTTTGGTCCTCCAATAATCGGTATCGGTATCGGCGTTGAAAAATGATAATCGGTCGACCTCTAGTACATAGCCCATCTGTAAATAGCCCATCCTACCTAACTACCTCATCCCCATACTGTTCTTTTTTTCTCTCCTTTGCACCCCAGTATCTCTACTTGCACATTAATCTTCTGCACATCTATCACTCCAGTGTTAATTGCTAAATTGTAATTATTTTCGCCACTATGGCCTATTTATTGCCTTATCTCCCTTATCTTACCTCATTTGCACACACTGTATATATACTTTATACTATATATACTGTATATATACTGTATATATACATTTTTCTCTATTGTGTTATTGACTGTATGTTTGTTTATTCCATGTGTAACTCTATGTTGTTATTTGTGTCGCACTGCTTTGCTTTATCTTGGCCAGGTCGCCAGTTGTAAATGAGAACTTGTTCTCAACTGGCCTACCTGGTTAAATAAAGGTGAAATAAAAAAATAAAACAATTACAAAACTACTGCTGTACAATCCTTTTCTATTTACATAGTGTCCATACTGTCTATACACACCATCATATATCATATATATATTATTTATATTCCAGACTCTGACATTGCTCGTTCTGATATGTCTTCATTTTTCATTATTTCTTTTAGCTTTTGGATTATGTGTGTATTATTATTGTATTGCTAGATATTGTTGCATTTTTGGAGATAGAAACTTAAGAATTTTGCTGCATCTGTGATAACATCTGCAAAACTGTGTACATAACAATAAACTTTGATTGGATTTGTCTCTTTTTGTCTGTCTCTTTTTGTCTATCAGTTGAAATTCACTTCTACCTCCCTCCTCATTGTCTCCCTCACTCTCTGCAGGCCCTCCATCTCCTCCCTCTGCTCCGCAGTGTCACATCCCCTATACGGAGGGACGACAGGCAGATATCCACTGTTTCTGGGATCCAGGACAGGACCCACAGATCCCCCACCTCCTACAGCCTGCATTGGAATTCTACGGAGGGGTAAATACATGTCTACTATAGCCTGTATACATCCCATCTTAATACAGTATATACAGGACATATATAATCATATTCACAAATGACCCAGACATAGGCTATCATAACTATCATATACTGTTCCTACACAGATGCAAGAATAGCTGTTAATTCGCTGTGTTTGGAAAACCCGCGGTGACTCGTGGTGTTTAGAATCCGATGGGTTAATGCTGCGTTTGTAACCAAGCGGGAAGTGGGAATTTACCACCATAACCTTAGATAGAGGACTCTATATGGATAAAACCCATTTGGCATGGATATTGTCATCAAAGGATTCACCATTTTAAAGTAGTCAACTGGGTGGGACTTCCTATGGGTGAAGGAAGGATCACATGATTCCATCCAGGTCATCAGGAGGATCAGCCAATGAATTATACTCGTGAGTAAACATTCCATAACTGTAGGTGGTAGTAAATCACCATCCTTGGCTTTATACCTGTTGAAACAAACCACACTCTAGATGGCAGTATGCACCCTTTCAGTTTGTTTGCCAACTCATAGAAGTAGTAGAAGAAGAAAATGGACTTATTCAAAATGGAGATGGCTCAATGGTTCTGCCCGTGCCAGGGCCGGGCTTATGTGTCTTTCCGTACCTCCTTGTCAGTCCACATAAAATATTGAAATAGTGATCATTTATTTGACAGAGAGGCCATCGACAGAAAGACGTGGTCAATCTCAGATAAAGCATTCAAGCGAGTGAAACAGACAAGTTTCCCTCTAGTAATTACCAGTTGGGGGATTTTTTTTCTTCCATTCATGTGTGGTAAACACAGAGAATGATAGAGATATCATCTTTATATATGTCCCATTATGGCATCTGTGAGCACTCGGGCAGTGCCATTGAGGCCATCTCCATTTTGAAGTAGTCAAAAAAAATGTTTTTTACTACTTCTATGAGTTGGCAAACAAACTGAAAGAGTGCAAACTGCGTTGTTTGTGTTGTTTGAAGAGGTATAAAGCCGAGGTGTGTGTCTCTTTGTTAACAATGGCTAGTGTGCATTCTCTAATATTAAGGAAGTCTGGAGTTTCTGCTCTCCTGAGTTAGAATACCTCATGATAAGCTACAGACCATACTATTTACTCAGAGAGTATTCATCTATATTTTACATAGCTATTTATTTACCACCGCAACCTGATGCTGGCACTAAGACCCAACAAGCTGTATGGCACTATTAACACACAAGAAAATGCTCCTCCAGAGGCCGCGCTCCTAGTGGCCAGTGATTATAATGCAGGGAAACTTAAATCTGTCTTAGGTCATTTCTACCAGCATGTCACCTGTGCAACTACAGACGACAAAACTCTAGATCACCTTTACTCCACACAAGTGTCTTCACTGACATGTTCAACCTCTCCCTGAGCCAGTCTGTAATACCTACTTGTTTCAAGCAGACCCACCATAGTCACTGTGCCCAAGAACATCAAGGTACTCATCATCCCAGACACCCTGGACCGACTCCAATTCGCATACCGCCCCAACGATCCACAGATGTCGCAATCTCTATTGCACTCCACACTGCCCTATCCACCTTTACAAGAGGAACACCTATGTGAGAATGCTGTTCATTGACTACAGCTCAGCGTTCAACACCATGGTGCCCTCCAAGCTCATCACTAAGCTAAGGACCCTGGCACTGAACACCTCCCTCTGCAACTGTATCCTGGACTTACTGACGGGCCGCTCCCAAGTGGGTAAGGGTAGGCAACAACATATCCGCCACAATGACCCTAAACACAGCCCCTCAGGGGTGCATGCTTAGTCCACTCCTGTACTCCCTGTTCACCCACAACTGTGTGGTCGTGCACGACTCCAACACCATCATTAAGTTTTCTGACGACACAACGGTGGTAGGCATGGTCAGCGACGATGACAGCCCATAGGGAGGAGATCAGAGACTGCCAGGGCAACAACCTCTCCCTCAAAAGTCAGCAAGACAAAGGAGCTGATCGTGGACTACAGGAAACGGAAGGCAAAGCACCCCCTCATTCACATCGACAGGGGCTGTAATGGAGTGGGCCGAGAGCTTCAAGTTCCTCGATGTCCCACATCACTAAGGATCTATCATGGTCCACACACACCAACACAGCTTCTACCCCCAAAGCCATAAGGACCTCTAAATAGTTAGTTTGATAGCTACCCGGACAATCTGCACTGACCATATTTGCACTAACTTCTTTGACTCATCACATATATGCTGCTGGTACTGTCTATTATCTATCCTGTTGCCTAGTCACTTTATTCCTAGTTATATGTACGTATAGTGCATTTGGAAAGTATTCAGACCCCTTGACTTTTTCCACATTTTGTTACGTTTTTCCTCATCAATCTACACACAATAGCCCATAATGACAAAGCGAAAACAGTTTTTTTTACTTTTAAACTTTTTTCAAAATTATTAAATGTAAAACAGAAATACCTTATTTACATAAGTATTCAGAATTGTTTCTATGAGACTTGAAATTGAGCTCAGGTGCATCCTCTTTCCATTGATCATCCTTGAGATGTTTCTACAACTTCATTGGAGTCCAACTGTCGTAAATTCAATTAATTGGACATGATTTGGAAAGGCACACACCTGTCTATATAAGGTCCCACAGTTGACAGTGCATGTCAGACCATAAACCAAGCCACGAGGTCGAAGGAATTGTCCGTAGAGCGTCGAGACAGGATTGTGTCGAGGCACAGATCTGGGGAAGGGTACCAACACATTTCTGCAGCATTGAAGGTCCCCAAGAACACAGTGGCCTCCCTCATTCTTAAATGGAAGAAGTTTGGAACCACCAAGACTCTTCCTAGAGCTGGCCGGCTGGCCAGAGCAATTGGGGGAGAAGGGCCTTGGTCAGGGAGGTGACCAAGAACCCGATGGTCCCTCTGACAGAGCTCCAGAGTTCCTCTGTGGAGATGGGAGAATCTTCTAGAAGGACAACCATCTCTGCAGCACTCCACCAATCAGGCCTTTATGTTAGAGGGCCCAGACAGAAGCCACTCCTCAGTAAAAGACACATGACAGCCTGCTTGGAGTTTGCCAAAAGGCACCTGAAGAGTCTCAGACCATGAGAAACAAGATTATCTGGTCTGATGAAACCAAGATTTAACTCTTTGGCCTGAATGCCAAGCGTCACATCTGGAGGAAACCTGGCACCATCCCTACGGTGAAGCATGGTGGTGCCAGCATCATGCTGTGGGGATGTTTTTCAGCGGCAGGGACTGGGAGACTAGTCAGGATCGAGGGAAAGATGAACAGAGCAAAGTACAGAAAGATCCTTGATGAAAACCTGCTCCAGAGCGACCAGGGCCTCAGACTCTGCCGAAGGTTCACCTTCCAACAGGACAACAACCCTAAGCAAACAGCCAAGACAATGCAAGAGTGGCCTCAGGACAAGTCTCTGAATGTCCTTGAGTGGCCCAGCCAGAGCCCGGACTTGAACCCGATTGAACATCTTTGGAGAGACCTGAAAATAGCTGTGCAGCGACTCTCCCCATCCAACCCGACAGAGCTTGAGAGGATCTGCAGAGAAGAATGGGAGAAACTCCCCAAATACATGTGTGCCAAGCTTTTAGCGTCATACCCAAGAAGACTCAAGGCTGTAATCGCTGCCAAAGGTGCTTCAACAAAGTATTGAGTGAAGGGTCTGAATACTTTTGTAAATGTATTATTTCAGTTTTTTATGTTTTAAAATAGGCAAAAAATTCAAATAAACAGTTTTTGCTTTTTCATTTTGGGGTATTGTGTGTAGATTGATGAGGGGGGAAAGGATTTAGTTAATTTTAGAATAAGGCTGTCACGTAACAAAATATGAAAAAGGTCACAGGGTCTGAATGCTTTCTGAAGCACTGTACCCCTGCACATCGACCCGGTACTGGTACCCCGTGTATATAGCCAAGTTGTCGTTACTCATTTTGTATTTATTATTACTTTTATTATCACGTGTTATTACTTTTCTAAGCCCTCATTGGCAATGTCCATGCCAAACACAGGTTTTATGCATCAAGAGTAATATATCTAACCCTATGGTTGTAAATTCCCACTTTCCACTTTTTTTATTTTTTATTTATTTAACCATTATTTAACCAGGAAGGGCTCATTGAGATTTAAAATCTCTTTTTCAAGAGCGTCCTGGCCAAGATAGGCAGCACCAAGTCATTACAAAAAATTACAGACAGACAACATGAAAAACTACAAGTAATCTAGTAAAAACCATTCATGAATTCACAAGAGTATAACAATATCAAAAACAGCAAATTAAAAACATTGACAGGTCAGGGAATCAGCCTCAAATCCTTCATCAGTGATTTAAAAACACCAATCGGGACAAGTTCTTCCAGTTTAAAATTATTTTGTAAGGTGTTCCAAGACGATGGCACAGAGTACATAAAAGACCTTTTACCAAATTCAGTTCGGACATTTGGAACAGTTAGCAGGATAAAGTCCAGTGAACGAAGAGAGTACCCACCACATTTCTGAACAATAAAAATGCCCAAATAAAAAGGTAGTAAACCCAAAATGGCTTTGTAAATAAAAGTATACCAGTGACTGAGCCTACGAGTGACTAGAGAAGGCCAGCCAACCCTGGTATACAAAGTGCAGTGGTGCGTAAGGGTTTTGCAGTTTAAAATAAATCTCAAAGTGCCATGGTAAAGAGTGTCAATTGATCTCAAACACTGAGCGGAAGCATTCATATATAAAATATCCCCATAGTCTAGTAAAGGCATAAATGTAGCTGATACTAGCCTCCTTCTGGCTTCAAAAGAAAACAGGCCTTATTCCTAAAATAAAATCCCAATTTCAGCTTCAATTTTTTTGTAAGTTGTTGAATATGCAATTTAAAAGAGAGGCCGTCATCAATTAGAATTCCAAGATATTTGTATGAGGTTACAACCTCAATCTCCTTGCCCTGACAGGTAGTAACAGGTGAAAGGTTCAGAGGTCTATTTCTTGCATTAGAAAACACCATTAGTTTAGTTTTGTCAGTATTGAGGATAAGCTTCAATTGACACAAGGTATGTTGAACAGTATAAAAAGCAGTTTGCAAGTTCTGGAAAGCTTTTGTAAGAGATGAGGCACAACAGTAAATAACAGTATCATCAGCATAAAAATGAAGTTGTGCATTTTGGACATTTCTGTCTAAATCATTTATATAAATAGTGAATAAGAGAGGACCAAGTACAGAGCCCTGGGGCACACCATTCAGGACAGACAATTTAACAGACATAAGCCCATCAAATTGAGTGCACTGAGTTCTATCAGACAGATAGTTAGCAAACCATGCAACTGCATGCTCCGAAAGACCTACACTCAACAATCTCTGCCTCAGTATAGCATGATCAACTGTATCAAAAGCCTTAGAGAGATCAATAAAAAGTGAGACACAGTGCTGTTTTTTGTCAAGGGCTTCAGTGATATCATTTAAAACCTTCATGGCTGCTGTAATTGTGCTATGCTTCTTCCTGAAGCCCGATTGGTACATTGATAAAATAGAGTTAGTAAATAAAAACTCTTTTAGCTGTTCACTTACAAGGGTTTCAAGTATTTTCACCAGGGGTGACAGCTTTGAGATTGGCCTATAATTATTTAAAAGAGTTGGATCTCCCCCTTTTAAAAGTGGTAGGACAAATGCTGATTTCCAGATCTTTGGAATTTCATTACATTCCAGGGTTAGATTGAACAGATATGTAAGTGGTTCAGCTATGAAATCAGCTGCCAGATTTAAAAAGCAGGGATCCAAAACATCAGGACCTGCAGGCTTTCTTTGATCTAAGGATTTCAGGGCTTTATGTACCACCTGCACTGAGAATGGCAGAAAGCTAAAAGTTTGACCAGCTCTCACTGGTTCATCCACACAGGGTTGTACAGAGACAGAGGACACTGGTTCATCCACACAGGGTTGTACAGAGACAGAGGGCACTGAATCAAACAGCCTACCAGATGATACAAAGTGCTCATCAGAGCCGGACTCTTATGCTGCGTTCATGACCAAGTGGGAAGTGGGAATTTGGCTTTATTTTCCGCGGTGGTGGGGTAATGCACATTCACAATGCTAAGCTGCAGCTCGGGCTGGCATAATTATTATATAACCGTGTAATCGACGGTTATGGAGGAAAACTGTCATGAAAATAAAATAACTGTCATAACCATGTTGTGGAACAAACAACTGACTGAAGATGGGACGGCTGGGCATTCTTGTGTTTGAGTCCGTTTCCGCGGTAACATGGACTCTTAACAACATCATGAAACTTCGTTGCTCTTTGCTGAAACAAGCAAGGTGTTGTAGCAAACAAGTCTTCGGTTGCCTAGGCAACACCTCTCTCCCTGCAGCAGCAGCACACACAGAAATACTGTAGAATGAATAAAACAGGCTTGGAACCACTAACCCTGGCAATTTGACTGGGAAACTCATGGGTACTCTCGCAATGGCTGCCTTCTATTGTGATGCAATAATTTCCATGGTAATGTAAAATTTAAATTCTAATGATTTTAACTGATGTGGCTCATACATTGAGTTTAATCAACAAATCACAGCACATACTGATGGGTACGCGTCCTGCTTTTACTTCCTGCTTTGCTCCTAGGTTAAAGATGGGAAGGTTAACATCACAATAATGCGAAAGTTGTACCGCTCTGAATCAACCATGGGACCAACTCAAGCAGTGTAGCTTCGGTGCCTAGGCAGAAGGCAACCGGTCTGAAGCATATCATAAGGCTGGTGAAAATAAATAAGCACTTTATGCTAATGCAAGAAAAAATACTACAACCATCTAGCCAACATATAGGTTGAAGATTTCAAGGTTAAGACAACAGTTGTCACGCCCTGACCTTTGTTATCTTTGTTTTCTTTATTATTTTGGTTAGGTCAGGGTGTGACAAGGGTGGTTGGTTTAGTTTTTGTATTGTCTAGGTGTTTTTTTGTCTTGTCTAGGGTTTTTTGTACATCTATGGGGTTTTGGTTTGTCTAGGTATATATAGGTCTATGGTGGCCTGAATTGGTTCCCAATCAGAGGCAGCTGTTTGTCGTTGTCTCTGGTTGGGGATCCTATTTAGGTTGCCATTTTCCATGTTCGTTTTGTGGGTTATTGTCTATGTGTAGTTGCCTGTCAGTACTCGTGTCTCATAGCTTCACGTTGTTTTGTATAGTTTGTTCAGTGTTTATTCTTCATTAAAAGAAGTATGTATTCTTATCACGCTGCGCCTTGGTCTCCTCGTTATGACGAACGTGACAGAATAACCCATCAAAAAAGGACCAAGCAGTGTGCTAAAAAGGAGTGGACATCTTGGACCCGGGAGAAAGAGGAGTGGAGGACATCCTGGACCTGGGAGGAGGTAATGGCAGGGGACAAGACCATGTCATGGAAGCAGGTGGAGATAGCACAGGAAGAACGGCGTCGATATGAGGGTACACGACTGGCACGGAAGCCCGAGAGGCAGCCCCAAGATTTTTTTTTTTGGGGGGGGGGGCACACGAGGAGATTGCATGAGTCAGGTCGGAGACCTGAGCCAACTCCTCGTGCTTACTGTGGGGAGCGTGTTACTGGTCAGGCACTGTGTTATGCGGTGGAGCGCACGGTGTCTCCAGTGCGCTATTCTAGCCCGGTGCCCTCTATTCCAGCTCCTTGCATTGGCTGGGCTAGAATGGGCATCCAGCCAGGAAGGAGGGTGCCGGCTCAGCGCTCCTGGTCTCCAGTGTACCTCCTTGGACCAGGATATCCTGCGCCGGCTTTGCGTACTGTGTCTCCGGTGAGTCTATACAGCCCAGTACGTCCTGTGCCAGCGCCCTGCATTTGCAAGGCGAAAATAAACATCCAGCCAGGACGGGTTGTCAGCTCTACACTCCAGGCCTCCACAGTCCAGTACATCCTGTTCCTCCTCCCCGCACTCGCCCTGAGGTGCGTGTCCCCAGCCCGGTACCACCAGTTCCGGCACCACGCACCAGGCCTACAGTGCGCTTCGGCAGTCCAGTACGCCCTGTTCCTCCTCTCCGCACTCGCCCTGAGGTGCGTGTCCTCAGCCCGGTACCACCAGTGCCGGCACCACGCACCAGGCCTATAGTGCGCCTCGGCAGTCCAGTACGCCCTGTTCCTGCTCCTCGCACTCGCCCTGAGGTGTGTGTCCCCAGCCCGGTACCACCAGTTCCGGCACCACGCACCAGGCCTACAGTGCGCCTCGGCAGTCGGCGACAGTACCCAGTCCAGAGCTTCCGGCGACAGTACCCAGTCTAGAGCGTCCGGCGACAGTACCCAGGACCGGAACCTCCAGCGACGGGCCACAGTCCGGAACCTCCAGCGACGGGCCACAGTCCGGAACCTCCAGCGACGGGCCACAGTCCGGAACCTCCAGCGACGGGCCACAGTCCGGAACCTCCAGCGACGGGCCACAGTCCGGGGTCTCCAGCGACGGGCCACAGTCCGGGGTCTCCAGCGACGGTCCCCAGTCCAGAACATCCAGCGATGATCCACGCAGCGAGGGTCCCCAGCCCGGGGCCAACGGCGAGGATCCGCAGTCCAGAGCATCCGACGATGATCCACGGGTCAGTGAAACAAGAGCGGACTCAGTGTAAAGAAGGGAGGCGGCGTCCAGAACCAGAGCCGCCACCAAGGTTAGATGCCCACCCAGACCCTCCCGTATAGGTTTAGGTTTGCGGCCGGAGTCCGCACCTTTGGGGGGGGGCACTGTCACGCCCTGACCTTAGTTATCTTTATTATTTTGGTTAGGTCAGGGTGTGACATGGGTGGTTGGTTTAGTTTTTATATTGTCTAGGGGTTTTTGTACATCTATGGGGTTTTGGTTTGTCTAGGTATATATAGGTCTATGGTGGCCTGAATTGGTTCCCAATCAGAGGCAGCTGTTTGTCGTTGTATCTGATTGGGGATCCTATTTAGGTTGCCATTTTCCATTTTCCATTTTCTTATCACGCTGCGCCTTGGTCTCCTCGTTATGACAAACATGACAACAGTGTTCTAATTTACCATAACTCTTTGCAATTCATGGGACCAGTGTTGCTAGTTAGCAATGGCGCTGATCCCATGAATGTTTATTTTCAAATGCTTCTGCATGGAATTATTACGATGCCTTAATCTTTGTATTTTCTTACCTAGACTAGCAGTCTAGGTTAAAAAATACAAGCAGAGTTTCTAAACCCAGAGCCACAATATCGCAGAACTTCCGGGAACGCTTGAGAAAAAGACCAAACAGACCAGGCGTGGGGTTTGAGAAGTCAATGAGAGAAGTGACAAATTCTTCCTTTAGTTGTTAATTTTATTGAAATCGAAAGGCACAACCTAGATTCGAGCCAATGTCTTAACGATGCACTATGTTTGCTAAAATTGTAATAGCTCACCTAATTTCAGTTTGTGACAAAACAAGCAAGTATAGTGTGGAGAATCATTGTACCATCTAATATCTTTTCCACAACCAGCAATATGGTATTTTCAGCTGTTTGAAGCTCGTGTACAAAACCGAAAGTAAAAGACGCAAAAACGAAACTTAAGAACGGGAAGCATAGAAATAGCGCACATAGAACATATGTACTTATTCTTAAACTTCCTTTCCATGAGTGACAGATCTATAACACTAATTTCTATGTCAATTTGATCCGGTTGCCCAAAAAATTACATATTGTAGCTTTAAGTAGTTGAACTTGTTATTACTCAAACCTCGTGAAGTTGACAAACTGACACGTTTTAATAATCGTCAAAAACGACTTGAAGGAGTGCCTTTGGATTTGACGGTTTGCACATGCGCAGTTCGACGCGAGACGACCGTGTTTAAAAATAAATATTTAAATGTTTTTTTTTATTAACAAATATCAACAAACAAAAGAGGAATAGTCACATGCAAACAAGCATACATACAAACAATTTACATTGCCAGGAATCCTAAACAAACAAATCAAATTCATTAATAATACAACAAGTTTTATCTGCCTTTGTTTTTCATTTTAGTTAAAGTAAGTGCCATATTGTTTAAATTAATTTATAAATTGAAATAAGTTTGATTTTGAATTAGACCATTTGTGAATATGAAATGTACCTAGTATTATTAGCAGTTGAATTAAATATACTACATCTTAATCTATGTCAAAATTTCTGAAATAAATCATTGTATCAAAACCATTAAATAGTACAACCTTTACTATTTTTTTTGTAACAATTCTGTATGTCAATCCCCAAAAATTATACTATAAATACAGGCAAAAAACGAATGAAAAATGATCTTTCTCCATTCCACAGAAATCACAGTTATAGACAATATTTAGCTTGAATCTTTCCAAAACATGTTTCACAGGATAAATTCTATATAACATTTTAAATGAAACTTTCTTTACTTTGTTACTGATACAATATTTGTTAGCAATTTTCCATGCTTTCCCCCGATGTATATCACCATAGATATCTGACCAAAAGAATCTTGCTGAGGGAATTGTAGTATCACAAACAATATTCCTAATCTGTTTATTACTACATTTATCTTTGATGTTAATATTGCCAATGAATATATTTTCATGTAAATCTATGTTACATCAACCACAGAGGAATTTAAAAGATACAACCCTCCTTGGAATCGCATCAAAAGCAATTGCATATTCTTTTGGGGTTATTGGAATTTTAAATTTATCAAGAAATTCCCCATATGAGAGTAGATATTCATCCTCATTCAGTAACTGACCAACCAAAATAATTTTATTCTCAAACCAGTTACGAAAAAAAGAGACTTATTTTTAAATCGTATATCTTTGTTGTTCCATAAAGTATCTGTGGGGAAAAATTGTGTTTATACGCTAACATTCAAGCTAAAATTGCCTGCTTATGGAATTTGGCCAACTTTACTGGGATTTTATCAACATCAAAATTACATCGAAGCAAAAATTCTAAACCACCAACAGAGTCAAATAAATACTTAGGGAAGACATTCCAAATACTGTTCTGGTTCTTAACATACTTCAGGATCCAATGTATTTTAAAAGTATTATTTAGAGTATTGAAATCTAAAACCTCAAGACCTCCTTGTTATTGGGTATTAGTGAGAATATATTTTCGTAGATAGTGAGGCTTGTTCCTCCCAAAACAATTATAAAGAATCTTATCTAAGTCCTTTACAATTTTAGGGGGTAAGTCAAGTGATAACGAGACATAACCCGATCTGGATAACCCTTCAGCTTTGGACAATAAAACCCGACCGTATAATGAAATATCTCTCATCAACCAGAGGTTCAATTTCTTCTGTTTTCTCAATGGGGTTAAAGTTGAATTCACTACTTTGTTTTTCATCCTTGCATATAACAATTCCAAGATAAGTAACCTTATCTTTAATTGGGATACCATATACTTCCTGTAAAACACAATCCTTGAGTGGAAATAAGACTGACTTATTGATATTAATTTTCAAACCTGAAACTAAGGAAAAGTCTTCAATACAGGAAACTGCTTTAGAAACCTCATTCCGGTCTCTTAAAAATATGGTGGTATCGTCAGCCAGTTGACATAATTTAAATTCATTGCCAAGTGCTGAAACACCTTAAATTCCCTTTCTTGATATGAAAAGCCATAATTTGAGTAACCAATAAAAATTGACTTATTGGGCAGCCCTGCCTAATGCCACGGCCAATATCAAATCTTTGGGATGTCCCGTGAGCTAATTTTACAGAGCTAGTACAACCACTAGTCACGCCCTGACCATAGAGAGCCTTTTAAAATCTCTATTTTGGTTAGGTCGGGGTGTGACTATGGGGGGTGTTCTTATCTAGGTTGTTTATGTCTATGTTGGCCTGGTATAAAACCATGCATAAAACCAGATTGTTCTTCATCAATTATATGATGCAAGCCTTGTTTCAACCTCTTAGCAAATACAAGGGCAAATAATTTCCCATCATTATTCAACAGGCTAATGGGTCTCCAGTTGTCTATAAAAATAGTATCCTTATTAGGTTTGGGAATCAAAGTAATTACACCTTGCTTTAAGGAAGCCGGTAACTCCCCTTTTTCTATTGATTCTTGAAACATAGCAAGAATGAAAGGAATCAATTTATCATTGAATGCTTTATAAAACTCACTTATTAAACCATAATTTCCAGGGGACCTATTGTCCTTAAGGCTTTTAATACAGTATTTTATCTCAATTTCAGATAACTCATCATCACAAAAATCCCTGAAATCATTATATATCTTCTTAGCAATGTTTGCTACATTGTCTCAGAAAAGATCTATATTGAAAGTTGATTGGAAGTGTTTTCTTCACATGAGTTTAGCTAGCCAACGTCACCATGACATCAACTACAAGTGTGATCAGGGATTTCTATTGGAGAAGCAGTTTTAGCCTATCTTCATACTGTATACTGTCTTTGATACAAGGTTAAGACAACGTAGTAATTCCATGTGGAAGCGTCCGGAAAAAAAAACGCATTGGACCAGTGCCATTGATTACTGCCAGAGAGGAAGAGAATGAGAAAGGCTGAAATCAGCGGAGAAATCTGTCTCTTTCCAGCAGGTGGCGTTTTTTCGTTATTTCGCCCACAAAGTTTTTTCATAGAGGTTAATGAGTGTCGAATTTAGTCAACCAAAAAATGTATGGCTTATTTTCTACGTGAGGTTTATTTGATCGAATAGAAGTTTCGTAATAGTTAAGTTGTTACGAGTGTACTGATATAAGTATGTGATGTCCCGGCAACTTTGAGAAAAAAACACTTTATATTGGAGTTGTCGAGATGGCTATGCATATTAATGGAGAGAAGCTAGTAGCATAGCATCTCTGTCTATTGAATACACGCGGTTGACGTTGGAAACACTCTTTGAATAGTCAAAAAAGGATCACAATAATGAGATGTATCCACCAATACAAATAAAGGATAGGCGGGAGCTAGTCAGCCCGCAGCGCCACTTTGTGGACAACTAGGATGGAGAGACATGTATCTTGTCAGTATATCCATAATCTTTGTAACTACTAGGCGCCGTTGCTAACTAGCAATGCTGGTTCCTTGAATTGCAAAGAGTTATGGGATATTAGAACCCCGTTGTTAACCTTGTAATCTTCAACCTAAACTCAGCAAAAAAGAAACGTCCCTTTTTCAGGACCCTGTCTTTCACAGATAATTTGTAAAAATCCAAATAACTTCACAGATCTTCATTGTAAAGGGTTTAAACACTGTTTCCCATGCTTGTTCAATGAACCATAAACAATTAATGAACATGCACTTGTGGAATGGTCGTTAAAACACTAACCGCTTACAGATGGTTGGCAATTAAGGTCCCAGTTATCTAAACTTAGGACACTAAAGAGGCCTTTCTACTGACTGAAAAACACAGAAAGATGCCCAGGGTCCCTGCTCATCTGCGTGAACATGCCTTAGGCATGCTGCAAGGAGGCATGAGGACTGCAGATGTGGCCAGGGCAATAAATTGCAATGTCCATACTGTGAGATGCCTAAGACAGCGCTACAGGGAGACAGGATGGACAGTTGATCGTCCTCGCAATTGCAGACCACGTGTAACAACACCTGTACAGGATCGATACATCCGAACATCACACCTGGTATAGGATGGTAACAACAACTGCCCGAGTTACACCAGAAACACACAATCCCTCCATCAGTGCTCAGACTGTCCGCAATAGGCTGAGAGAGGCTGGACTGAGGGCTTGTAAGCCTGTTGTAAGGCAGGTCCTCACCAGACATCACCGGCAACAACGTCGCCTATGGGCACAAACCCACCATCGCTGGACCAGACAGGACTGGCAAAAAGTGCTCTTCATTGACGAGTCGCGGTTTTGTCTCACCAGGGGTGATGGTCGGTTTCGCGTTTATCGTCGAAGGAATGAGCATTACACCGAGGCCTGTACTCTGGAGCGGGATCGATTTGGAGGTGGAGGGTCCGTCATGGTTTGGGACGGTGTGTCACAGCATCATCGTACTGAGCTTGTTGTCATTGCAGGCAATCTCAACGCTGTGCGTTACAGGGAAGACATCCTCCTCCCTCATGTGGTACCCTTCCTGCAGGCTCATCCTGACATGACCCTCCAGCATGACAATGCCACCAGCCATACTGCTCGTTCTGTGCGTGATTTCCTGCAAGACAGGAATGTCAGTGTTCTGCCATGGCCAGCGAAGAGTCCGGATCTCAATCCCATTGAGCACGCCTGGGACCTGTTGGATTGGAGGGTGAGGGCTAGGGCCATTCCCCCCAGAAATGTCCGGGAACTTGCAGGTGCCTTGGTGGAAGAGTGGGGTAACATCTCACAGCAGGAACTGGATAATCTGGTGCAGTCCATGAGGAGGAGATGCACTGCAGTACTTAATGCAGTTGGTGGCCACACCAGATACTGACTGTTACTTTTGATTTTGACCTCCCCCCTTTGTTCAGGGACACATTATTCCATTTCTGTTAGTCACATGTCTGTGGAACTTGTTCAGTTTAAGTCTCAGTTGTTGAATCTTGTTATGTTCATACAAATATTTACATATGTTAAGTTTGCTGAAAATTTCGTAAATTTGCTCTGGCCATCTTCTCCGTTTTCAGAGCGCTCTCATCTCAGTGTGCCTAGAGCGCAGAATAACTGACACATTTTCGAACGTGCAACAACATTGAATATTGCCGGTGTAATTAAGCGTGATTAAATTGTTGCCAGCAGCACAGTTACAGTCACCAATGCTTTGGATAACATGGAAAAAGCCTAACCAGCTTTGCTAGGGTGAGTAAAATGGTCAGTGAGGTGTTCTCTCATTTTTGTCTGGAAGTAGCTTGCAAGCTAGCTAACTTTATCCAGTTAGCTTGGGTGCTTGACTGCCATTGTGAAGCCAGAACGCTCTGATCACCTACTCCTCCGCCAGAGCGTCCAGTGTGTGCTCTGAACGCTCCGAGAGCGAAACGCTCTGAATTTACGAACTGACAATCTGACAACTCTTTGAATTTACGAACGCCCAGAGCGGCTCTCTGGCTCTCCAGAGTGAATTTACGAACACACCCCTAGCTTTGCACCTATGGGTACACTCACAATGGCCGCCAGTCCACCCATTATGTCATCATTGACTTGATGGGGACGCCCGCTTTATTCATTCTATTTCTATGGCAGCGCATGCAGTCAGGAGCAGCGGAGAGTAGAAAATGTGTGTCTTTTCTTTTGCTATGTGAACAGTTGTTACGGTGACCTCAGTCATTTAACTGGCCAATAACCGTCATCCAAAATTCCATGACCGTCACAGCCCTACCTGCAGCATGCTTGGTGTGTTGGAACTAGGTCTGTGTCTGTGGTCTAAGACTGTATGTTTGCACAGTGCTGTCAGATGTGGTGTTTGAGTGGTGTGTATTTATGTGTCCTGCATCTTCCTTTTCAGCATTAGCAGCGCGGTGGAGGGCACCAATGTGAGTGGCGTGATCCCTCGTGAACTTTACACCAGTTACAGTGACCTGACTGTGTTGGTCAAAGCTGCGAACCAGCATGGCTCTGCCACGTCTACAATGGCTGCCTTCAACACTGGCGATATCAGTGAGTCAGTCAGGGATGACTCTTCTCTGTACATTCCCTATTCATTCAGAGGGACAGACATGACACTTTCTGTCTCTCTCTCGCTGTCTTACTGACTCTCTTTTGTGCTCTTTCTCTCCCCCCACCCTCACTCTCTCCCCCACCCTCTCTCTATCTCCTGCTCTCTCTCTTGCTCTCTTTCTTTCACTCTCCCACTCTGTCCTCTCTTCCCTATCCATTCCTCTACCAGAAAAGCCACCCACCCCTGAAATCACTCACTATTGCCCTCAGCCTCTGGAGATCTACTGGATTGTGCAGTGTGAGGATCAAGGCAGCTCTGACCAACTCTGTGAGGTCCAGTATCGTACCCAGGACCAGCAGGACTGGACTCAGGTGAGTGAGCTGAGCATGGCTGGGGTTTTGTTCCTTTCCCCAAGTGTGCACTTGTTCACTTCCATTCATAGATTTAAAGTAAAATGACCGGTATAAGAAATATGTTGGAAACTCCCTCCCGCCCAAACCTACACCAATCCAATGCGGGGATTACTGTGCACTTCAGGACAGAAGACAGGGTATTTTGCGGTCGAAATGTACCCAATGATGTTTTTTCAATTTCAGTTGGGGAGGGTTTAGTATTTTTTATTTAATCCAGGGGAGGATCATGTAATTTGTAATCGATTAAATGTCATATTGAGAATTAGTTGCTTATTATATCTCGATGTGTGGGCTCGATGCTGCCCCTCATCCCTGATTCTCTGCTGGGCGCGCAATATCAAGTGCAACTAGTGTGGTCTCAATCAAATGATCCATAGCCTATGCTATAGGCCTAGGCTATACGAAGAGCATGCTTGGAGAAGCACAGGGCAAAGTTATATTTCTAAGAAAATGTACTTTTTTTTCCTGAGTTTATCTGCTGCTGGGATGGTCTATATTAACTAGCCTACACTGCATTACACACACGCGCGGACTAGGCCTACTGATGTCCTGTTCAGTTTGAGAGGGAGAGTGCAAAGATGAGGAGGACTGGAGGTTAGCTTGCTACTGCTATAATTGATTTTAATAAAAACAATATGTTTCGTTGCCCATAATGAAGGTATTTATCAGAGTTATTGACCTCCAAATAAGCCATATTCAAGTAATTTACACAGATTATTTGGGACCAATTAGGTTATGAAAATGAGAAAAAAATACTTTGAATTAAAAAATAAATTAACGAAAAATGTCTTATTAGGCTATACAGTCATTCTACACTGCCTTTGAATTCACTTTTAGAAACACAAGTCTGGCCAGTCTTTGGTTTGAGGATCATGCACTGAGCTGTACATGGCTAGTTTGTTCATTTAGCCTAGCAGTGTTCTTATATTCCCATGCCCTAATCACAGTCAACACACATCTATTTTATAACAACAATATCATGGAATAAAATAGAATCAATTAGAAAATGATAGTTTCCCAAATTAAGAAAAGTTACTAGTGCATATAGGAACAGCGGGCACTGTGAAGCAACACAAACATTGGCACAGACACATGCGCCCACACACGATAACATACGCACTATACATACACATGGAATTAGTACTGTAGATGTGGTAGTGGTGGAGTAGGGGCCTGAAGGCACACAGTGTGTTGTGATATCTGTGAATGTATTTAAAATTGTATAAACTGCTTTAATCTTGCTGGACCCGAGGAAGAGTAGCTGCCGCTTTGGCAGCAGCTAATGGGGATCCATAATAAATACAAATAGGCCTACCTGATGATATGTGGTTGCTGTGTTAAAAAATGAATGACTTTTTCTCTAGTTCATTGATGATCAGGTATTTCAGTTGTAACTGGTTCTGTTGTGTTAAATTTTTGCAGTTGATAGACAACTTTGGCTACTTTGCCATGTAATGCTTACAAAACTAAGAACAGTTTCTAAAACTGCATATCTAAGGCTCTGGTCTGTCCTAGGAGTGAGGGTAAATGATAATCATGTTCTCTGCTATCCACTTTGTTGTAATTATTATTCTGGGTATAGGGGAGGGTCACTTGTTTATTTTTTCAAACATTCAGTCCATTAGATGTAGGGAATGAAACATTGAAATACCACTGTCTCTCGATTATCTGTGGGAATTTCGAACTGGGAATGTTGTCCTTCTGAGTTAGGGATGGGTAACTTTTTGAGGCTCGAGGGCCACATGCACAGATTGTTTTGGGACCAATTTATTTGTCAAAATCTATTTGCGTGCAGAAAAGGCCAGCTATTTCAAAATATATAGCTCTATTATAATTTTACTTTCTATAAGCTATTAAATGTGCAATGTAGCCTGG
Organism: Salvelinus namaycush; assembly: GCF_016432855.1. Taxonomy (NCBI): domain Eukaryota; kingdom Metazoa; phylum Chordata; class Actinopteri; order Salmoniformes; family Salmonidae; genus Salvelinus; species Salvelinus namaycush. The sequence goes on along the minus strand of NW_024061317.1, from coordinate 125,910 downwards.
AGTTGCTTTTTAATCCAAAATAATCCCTCATCCCCCCCCCCCATCCCTGCGGCTGCCTCTTGCCCATCCCTGTTCTTTTGTGTGTCATTCTTTCATGTCCTGCTCAGAAAGAGGACATCCTACGCAGCTTCCTGCTCCTGACTCCACGGCCCTACACTGTTTATGAGTTCCAGGTGCGCTGTGCCTGTGAGGGCCCTCAGGCCCTGATGAGTGACTGGAGCTCAGTCTACAAAGCATGGAGTTCTGAGTCAGGTCTGTCAGTGGGTGCTGATGGGTAATGTAATCCTGTGGTCTCCACAGCTTGAAAATATTTGTTCACTTATTCTGTGGTGATAGATGATTAACCTATTTCTCTCTCGTTCTCAGCGCCTGTGAAAGCATTGGATGTGTGGAGTGACTGTGGAGTCACCTCTGAGCCACCTCAATGTGCCCTTATGTGGAAGGTATGTTAACACAACATCCCATCATAATAGGTAATATAAATATATATTATATATGTACACACACTACCGTTCAAAAGTTTTGGTTCACTTAGAAATGTCCTTGTTTGTAATCAATCCTGTGTGAAGCTGGTGTAGAGGAGTCAGGCGCAGGACAGCAGATATGAGTAATAAAACGCCATTTACTCAAAAAGTATTACAAATACAAAGCAATAATGCTAGCCCACAATAACGAACCGTATACAACAAACAATCACGCTGTAATAGCGTGTGTGTAGGTGGCAGGGAAGTCAGGCGCAGGAGAATCGAACTTGGTATAAATGGAGTCGTTTAATAGACTTAACAAAACTCCCTAACCAAAAATACAAGATAAATAAAAGTGGGTACAAGAACCCGTCGCGCACCAATACATAATACACGAACATACAAACAAACAATCTCTGACAAGGACATGAGGGGAAACAGAGGGTTAAATACACAACATGTAATGAATGGGATTGGAACCAGGTGTGTAGGAAGACAAGACAAAACCAATGGAAAATGAAAAATGGATCAATGATGGCTAGAAGGTCGGTGATGTCGTGACAGTACGTCGGCACCGACATCGGGGACGACCCGGAGGGCGAGGCGCAGGGCGATCCGGATGGAGACGGTGGAAATCTCGCAGCATAGAAGGATCCAACACGTCCTCCACCGGAACCCAGCATCTCTCCTCCGGACCATACCCCTCCCGGTCCACGAGGTACTGAAGGCCCCTCGCCCGACGTCTCGAATCCAGTATGGAACGAACGGAGTACGCCGGGACCCCCTCGATGTCAAGAGGGAGGGTTTTGGAACCACCCGCACCTCAGACTCCTGGAGTGGGCCAGCCACCACTGGCCTGAGGAGAGACACATGGAACGAGGGGTTAATGCGGTAATCGGGGGGAAGCTGTAACCTATAACATACCTCGTTCACTCTCCTCAGGACTTTAAATGGCCCCACAAACCGTGGACCCAGCTTCCGGCAGGGCAGGCGAAGGGGCAGGTTTCGGGTCGAGAGCCAGACCCGATCCCCTGGTGCGAACACCGGGGCCTCACTGCGGTGACGGTCTGCGCCCACTTTCTGGCGCAGCATGGCACGCTGAAGGTGGACATGAGCATCGTCCCATGTCTCCTCCGCGCGCCGGAACCAGTCGTCCACCGCAGGAGCCTCGGTCTGACTCTGATGCCAAGGAGCCAGAACCGGCTGATACCCCAATACACACTGGAAGGGGGTGAGGTTTGTGGAGGAGTGGCGGAGCGAGTTCTGGGCCATCGCTGCCCAGGGCACGAACGCTGCCCACTCCCCCGGCCGGTCCTGGCAATAGGACCTCAGAAACCTACCCACATCCTGGTTTACTCTCTTCACCTGCCCGTTACTCTCGGGGTGAAAACCTGAGGTGAGGCTGACCGAGACCCCCAGACGTTCCATGAACGCTCTCCATACCCTGGATGTGAACTGGGGACCCCGATCAGAGACTATGTCCTCAGGCACCCCGTAGTGCTGAGTGAACAGGGCCTCCGCAGTCTGTAGGGTGGTAGGGAGCCCGGGCAAAGGGAGGAGACGGCAGGACTTAGATAACCGATCCACAATGACCAGGATCGTGGTGTTGCCCTGTGAGGGAGGGAGATCCGTCAGGAAGTCCACCGACATGTGTGACCACGGCCGTTGTGGAATGGGTAGAGGTTGTAACTTCCCTCTGGGCAGGTGCCTGGGAGCCTTGCACTGGGCGCACACCGAGCAAAGGATTATGAATTTTCTAATCATAAGAACTTCAAAACATTTACATAATTTAGCAGACACTCTTATCCAGAACGACTTACAGAAGCAAATAGGGTTAAGTGCCTTGCTCAAGGGCACATCAACAGATTTTTCACTTAGTCGTCTCAGGGATTTAAACCAGCAACATTTCGGTTACTTGCCCAATGCTCTCAACCGCTAGGGTACCTGCCTCCCCAAAACACCCCTTTCCCTATAGCCTGCTATAACTAATACCTCTGTCTGGTATCTATCCTCAGGAGATGCCCACCTGGTTGGTTCAGGGGAAGGTGCTGGGGTACGTGGTGACATTATCATACAGTAACGGGACAGTGGCGGTTGTGAACGTGTCCATGTCAGAGCCTGGTGACCTTTGTGTCTGTCAAGAGAAGAGATGCCGCTTCACACCCTCTCTGCGGGGTGTATCAGGGGTGGATGTGTCCGTCTACAATTCCCAGGGTGCCACCAAACCTGCTCCCCTAGCTCTACCCACATCAGGTAAGGGAAACCATCATTAAGTTTCCGGATGACACAACAGTGGTAGGCCTGATCACCGACAACAACAAGACAGCCTATGAGGAGGAGGTTAGAGACCTGGCCGTGTGGTGCCAGGACAACAACCTTTCCCTCAACGTGATCAAGACAAATGAGATGATTGCGGACTACAGGAAAAAGAGGACCGAGCACGCCCCCATTCTCATCGACGAGGCTGCAGTGGAGCAGGTGGAGAGCTTCAAGTTCCTTGGTGTCCACATCACCAACAAACTAACATGGTCCAAGCACACCAAGACAGTCGTGGAGAGGGAATGACAAAAACCTATTCCCCAGGAGACTGAAAAGATTTGGAAATGGTCCTCAGATCCTCAAAAGGTTCTACAGCTGCCCCATCGAGAGCATCCTGATTGGTTGCATCACTGCCTGGTATGGCAACTGCTCGGTCTCCGACCGCAAGGCACTACAGAGGGTAGTGCTGCCTGCCATCCAGGACCTCTATACCAGGCGGTGTCAGAGGGAGGCCCTAAAAATGGTCAGACTCCAGCCACCCTAGTCATAGACTGTTTTCTCTGTTACCACACGGCAAGTGGTACCGGAGAACCAAGTCTAGGTCCAAGAGGCTTCTAAACAGCTTCTAACCCCAAGCCATAAGACTTCTGAACAGCTAATCAAATGGCTACCCAGACTTTTTTCGCATTACCCCCCCCTCTCTTTTCTGCTGATTCTCTCTGTTATTATCTATGCATAGTCACTTTAATAACTACCTATATGTACATATTACCTCAATTACCTCGACTAACCGGTGCCCCCGCACATTGACTCTGCACCGGTACTCCCTGTATATGGTCTCGCTATTGTTATTTTAATGCTGCTCTTTAATTATTTGTAACTTTTATTTCTTATTATTTTTTTAACTGCATTGTTGGTTAGGGCTTGTAAGTTTGCATTTCACTGTAAGGTCTACCTGTTGTATTCGGAGCATGTGACAAATACTATTTTATTTTATTTGAAAGGTGTGTGCGAGTGTGATAATAGATTGTAGGTTTGTATGTTTCTGTCTTCACAGATTCACACGTTTTCTCTTTCGCTTAGGTCTACAGTTGCCAGAGCTATCCTTCACTGTGAACCAGGATATGTTGAGCCTCAATGTATCCTGGTCTCTGCCACCCCAGCCCATTGAAAACATGCATGAGTATGTGGTGCAGTACAAGCAGGTGGGACTTCCTCCGACACAGGGCTTTGATTGGATAAAAGTGCACCAAAATCATACGTCAATCATTTTAAGAGGTTTGTGTGGCTTACACTGATCTATAATACCATTTCTCTCTGAACATATTTATTAATATTTTGTAATGTTTCAAATTGGTTTCAAGATGACAGCATCGTCTTTGTCTCTGTCTCCACCTACAGGTGATTTTGAGAACCACACTGCCTACAATGTGTCATTGTTTGCAGTGTTCATCAACAGTAGCTGCCTGCTTGCGTCTGCAATCTCGTATTCTCTTCATGGACGTAAGTATATTAGAGCATGGAAATACAAGTCTTTATAATGTACTTGCCAGTATGTAATCAGTGCAATTAGTGCACATGACTGATTTTCAGTGGAGTAAACTAATTTGAAATATCACGTCTTTACCTAATGTTAATTTCTCCGGCCTTTTAACTCACTGTAAAATGTTTTTTTTATTTTGTTTTTATTTATTGTTTATTTTTCTGCTGCTTTTGACTATTCCTCTACCCATTTCACCTCCATTTCCTCCTCTCTCAATCACTCCTCAGTCCCACCCAAAGTGACTGAGTTCAAGGTCCAGCACATCTCTGACTCTAATGTGACTTTGTCCTGGCAACACATCTCCCTGACCCAGAGTAAGGGGCTCATACTGTGCTATCAGCTGGTATTAAACAACGTTACAGGTAAACAACACAAAGACAGTGGAAGACCATCTGGGATAAATCTTTTGTTGCTACAATGTTATATTGTTTTAATAAAAGTGCAGTCTCCACTGCCCAGTGTGTACATTAGCATAAAATATAGTATTACATTGTAGTAGCTTAAATAGTATTACATATTTTTGCCTGTTCCCAGATCTGTTTGTTCTGTCTTGCCAACTCCTATTGTCATTATTGGCTCCAGAGTGGCGCAGCGGTCTAAGACACTGCATCTCAGTGCAAGAGGCGTCCTTGGTTCGATTTCAGGCTGTATCACATCTGTCCGTGATTGGGAGTCCAATAGGGCGGCGCACAATTGGCCCAGCGTCGTCCGGGTTTGGCCGGGGTAGGCCGTCATTGTAAATAAGAATTTGTTCTTAACTGATTTGCCTAGTTAAATAAAAAAATAAAAATTGTCATGCAGACACAGCACAAACAGATCTGGGACCAGACTATCCACAGGCTACCGTGCTGCACACTCTCGTTCCCACACATCAGTGGCCTTGCTCCCAATCATTAAACCTTTCCTTCATCTGCAGTGTACAACGTGAGTAGGGACCAGAACAGCCTTCATCTGTTAAGACTTACGTCGGGTCACCACCAGGTTTGGATCAGGGCTGAGACTAAGGCTGGACTGGGACCCAGTGAAAGCATCACCTTCTCTACTGAGAACAGCCCTGGTATTCTACCACTCTGCCATGTAGTAATTTGATAATGATGACAAGAAGCGTATAGCTGTTTATAGGTTGTCTAACAAACGTGATGAGATGTATTAAGTGCTTATGTACCTAACTGGTGACACTGAGGTCATGTATAACACTAATTATTATTCAACAAACTAGAAATATTATTATAGGTTGTGTATAATACTGTATATAACATCACCTTAAAACAGAAAGGGTCCTGAAGTTCCTTAGAAAATAATAACAGTGTAATATTGAATGCATGCTTTGTATGAAATAGACCTTTGTGCTACAGCATGTGATTATGAACATGGATTGCGGTCTAATTGGTCATTTTGCCTTCTGACCTCCCCCATCTCTCTCCCTTTGTTGTCACAGGTTACCTCAAATATCTGGTGCCAGGAATAATAGCAGGGATGTTGCTATTGATCATCATAATGTGAGAGACTGGATTCCCATACTTCAACCCAAATAGCCTGATTCTGATTATTTTCTCATTGTCTTGAACCAGGGCCATGTTCATTAGGGCACACTGATGCAAAATGTTTTAAAAGGCTTTGCAACGTTTCGTGCCGACTAAACACATACAGGGTGTGGTGCTCTCTCATGTCAACTTCCTCTATCTCTCTGAAAGTTCACCCATGCCTGAAATAGGTTTACAAAAGGGGAAACACTTGAGGAAGTGGAAATGAGAACGGGCAGTTGAGTTGGGCTTTCAGTTGTGCCCTCCATAACAATGGTCTTGATCAAAAACATAAAACAAACAATATGTTATACCCCTTTCAACTAAAACATAATGGATCAAATATTTCTACCACTTTTAGGGTGATATACAAATGGACATGTCCATTGAAGGAACACAACTCTTTTGGTGTGCAGTATGTGAATGATACCGTTGTGTATTTTCTGTAGTGTACAAATGAAGACTTGTGCGAAAGTGCCTGACCCCAGCAACAGCAAACTGCTCCAACAGATGAAGTTGCAGGTGAGTGCAGGGCAGACTATCACTATGTGGCTGTGACTGACTGATCTACTATCAGTGAGTCTGATATTAGTAAGTCTTATAGTATTCTAGTTAGTGGTGGACTGAGCCCCAGGCAGAGGCCCGAAGTTCATCATGTCTTCCTGCCTGGTTTTTCTTCCTCAAGCCATTTAGGTCAAGGGAACACACTACCTATAGATATGGATGGTATCTTATTTGTAATGTTCCAGTAAGAACCTGTTGTAAAATAAAGAATGTGCGTACTACATGAACCTAAATGTTGATTATACCACATACAGTAGCAGGGGCTGTATTGGGCTAGTAATATACCATTCCCTTGAGTTATATTATCACCAGTCAGAGGCATAACATAGAGGACTAAATGAATGTGTCTGACTCCCTGCCTGTCGTTGCTCCAGTTTAACAGCTCCTTGACGGCGATCTTCTCTCCTCTGGAGTCTAACCCAAAGATCTCTGAGCTGGAGGTGGTGGAAAACCCTTTCTGGGGTGCCAATGCCTGTCCTAGGAAAAGGTCCAGCCCTGATGGACAGACAGAGGGGGTGGTGGGAGAGGAGCGCACACACATAAGGACTGGTGAAGAGGCGGAAAAGGAGGAGGATGCAGACAAGGGTTACAGTAAAATTATTGATACTGACGAGGAGGAGAGGGATGGGGGAGAGTCCGGGAGCTTGTTTGAGGACGATCAGTTTGTTTCGGACTATGAGAAGCATTTCATGCCTGTGGATGTATGACCCTACTGTCTGTCTGGTGTGGTGCTACCGATCAACTCTTTTGGTGTGTGTATGATTTCCTCATTGCTACGACAAGACAGCCATTGTTCAGTCGGAACCCCAAGGGCCAAACAGGTCAATTGTGGGCTATTGTGCTTGTTGATCTAGATGCAGATCACTGATTCATGGGAAAGGGTTGCCCTAAAAACAACACGAGTGCACAAGTTGAAATAAGCCACTCGTCTTGTTTTCAAGGAAAGGAAAAGGGATGTAGTCAACTGTTTCTTTTCCATGCTCCAACTACAAGGAATGTTGTTTAGGAACAGTAAACCTTTTTTTTACAGCAAATGTATACCTATGTGAAAAACCACGTTGCCTACGGTGTACACTGTCATGACGTGGCCCTCTTTGGATATAGCAAGCACCAACTCTCTCTCTCTCTCACTACCTCTCTCTTCCCCCTACACCCAGGCTCTGTTATCTCAGGTCGTAAATTCCTGGAGGAGACTCTCTTCCCCCCCGGCCATGCAGTATAGAGAGAGGGTTCACAGTAGAACAAAGGAACTTCTTCTACCTCACAGAACTTGAGAACTGAACAATATCCATGTTTTGGAGAATGTGTAAACGGTCGGTGGAGAATCCAGCTATGACCGGTCCATTTTGTCTAATGTTTGTGACCTCATGAGAGACAATACAGCCACATTACCATAACTCTGTTTATACAAGAGTCTCTGTTATGAGATTTGCATCTAATTATTGTATAAAGTGAATGAATAAAGATGAAACTATTTGTGAAATTATGTAATGTGATTTTAAACTGTTTAATAAAAGAGAATCCAATTCCCTTTAAAATTTAACTAAGTCATTGGCCTGCCACATGAGCACAGACATTGATCTGGCGTCATGGGACAGCCCTTTTCTGCTGTTCCGAATATAAACCCCACCTGGAGAAGCCCACTGCAGACCATGCGTACCTCGATTACTGAGAGGGCTAAGGTTTGAGTAGAGACCATGCATTCCTCGATTGTTGAATTCCTAACCAAACCACGTGGAGCATTGGCTACACTGGTGGAAATGGTTAAACTCTGAGACTATTGATACCGACAGAATAAGAGCAAATCTTCGATACTAATTACTAGTCTGCAGCTAGAATTTATGTTGACTGAATGCGAGGACCGACAACCGCCAAAACATTTATTCTATAAGAACATTTCTGAATGGGACTTTGAAGTATCCATTCTAACCACGAAAGACTCCAGGGATGCAAAGAGAAGTTCAGATGAACTTTCCAACAGAAAGACGGACGATTCCAACAGAGATCATGACGACACACTGAGCGTAAATATATATATTGATTGCAATTATTCCCGAATGAGTGAGCATTCATGTGCAAAGGATTAGCATTTCAATTATTATAATTATTAACTGTGTAGTTAGTGTCTTTTGTCTTTCGCGCCCTTCTCAGTCCCTTTGTCTACCAAGCGTCATATCGGTTTAGCCCACTAGGACACATCCCTTATTGTTTGTTTGTTATGCATGTCTGTGATTATTTAGTTAGTAAGTAAATGATTAAGACAATTGATGTATGGATGATTCATAGTGAAGGCTGGGTTCGTGCAGATAACTAACCATTTACGATGTTTGGAATGAGACTAACGTGGGGTAAATAATAATTAATTAATTAGAAGACTAATTGATCAGATATTGAAAATATCTGAAAAGTTATATTAGGAAAATTATAACTTTGTAATCTGAAGATTTTCCTTGGTGCCCCGACTTCCTAGTTAATCACATAATAATAATTACAGAGAATTGATTTGATAAAATAACAGTCTTCAATTTAATGATGCCAAAGACACGACAACACAATGTCTACACTGTTCAGTTTGAACTACAACTGTCAATCATGTCTGCTCATTAGGTCAGATGAAATGCTATTTCAGAATAGCATAGTTTAACTTTTTTATACAAAACTGTTTTTGAAAGTTAATTGCTGTTAGTTTTATTAAACATATTTTTATATCTAGCTATGTCCCTTTTGAGAGGCCTTAAAAAAAATGAAACTGGCCTCTCACCGTGGTCAACTTGAAGTTCCCTTCTATGGAAAGTGAATGGAGAAGATATTGGAGCCTGAGCCTTGCACCGATGTTCAGGATAAGGATGAATTTGATCCAGTAGGACTGACGTTTTTGGAGAAAGTGGACCTGTTTTTTACCGGACCCATATGTGGTTTCAGGATGGGTGGGAAACAGGTGGAAAAGTTTCCAGTTGTCATACTTGAGTAAAAGTCATACTTGAGTAAAAGTGAAGATACTTTAATAGAAAATGACTCAAGTAAATGTGAAAATCACCCAGTAAAATACTACTTGAGTAAAAGTATTTGGTTTTAAATAAACTTAAATATCAAAGTAAAAGTAATTTTAAATTCCTTATATTAAGCAAACCAGACGGCACCATTTTCTGGATTGTTTTATTTACGGATAGACTGAGGCACACACTGAGGCATACAAACAAAGCATATGTGTTTAGTGAGTCTGCCAGACTGCCAGGCAGTAGGGATGACCAGGGATGTTCTCTTGATAAGTGTGTGAATTGCACCCTTTTCCTGTCCTACTAAGCATTCAAAATGTAATTTTGGGTGTCAGGGCAAATGTATTGAGTAAAAAGTACATTATTTTCTTTTGGAATGTATTTAAATAAAAGTACATTTCAAAAAATGTTAACAGTAAGGTACTGATACCCCACAACCTACTTAAGTAGTACTTTAAAGTATTTTTACTTAAGTACTTTATACCACTGGTGGGAAAGGAGTTTGGTGCTGTTGAATCGATGAAGGTAACCCGAAGTGGTCTTGTGATGATTGTTTTGTTCTTAACTGACTTGCCTAGTTAAATAAAAGGTTACAAAAAATAAAAAGGGAAAGGGCGCACCGGAGGGTAAGAGATATTACATCTTCCTCCTTACTTGCTTTGTTTTCAAGAACAGGGCGCCATTGAAAAGAGTGATTACTGGGGTAGCTGTGGGGGTGAAGATGGGTCAGCTGAAGTGAAAGATTCCTGGTGTTTGACACCCGCCGTCTGGAATGACACAGACCTGGTGGCTAGCGTCGTGAAACAGAAGAGTCACTGTCTGTTCTTTTGAGTTTTGATGTCAAATCAAATCACATTTTATTGGTCACATACGTGTTTAGCGGGTGTAGCAAAATGCTTCTGCTTTTAGCTCCAACAGTGCAGTAAAATCGAACAATTTTACAACATATACCCAATACACCCTTTGCTGTTGTTCTGGGATTGATTTGCACTTTTTGCACCAAAGTACGTTCATCTCTAGGAGACAGAACGTGTCTCCTTCCTGAGCGGTATGACAGCTGCGTGGTCCCATGGTGTTTATACTTGCATACTATTGTTTGTACAGATGAACGTGGTATCTTCAGGCGTTTGGAAATTGCACCCAAGGATGAACCAGACTTGTGGAGGTCTTGGCTGATTTCTTTTGATTTTCCTATGATGTCAAGCAAAGAGGCAGTGAGTTTGAAGGTAGGCCTTGAAATACATCCACAGGTACACCTCCAATTGACTCAAATTATGTCAATTAGCCTATCAGAAGCTTCTGAGCTTTCTGGAATTTTCAAAGCTGTTTAAAGGCACAGTCAACTTAGTGTATGTAAACTTCTGACCCACAGGAATTGTGATACAGTGAATTATAAGTGAAATAATCTGTCTGTAAACAATTGTTGGAAAGATTACTTGTGTCATGCACAAAGTAGATGTCCTACCGACTTGCCAAAACTATAGTTTGTTAACAAGACATTTGTGGAGTGGTTGATAAATTTGTTTTAATGACTCCAACCTAAGTGTATGTAAACTTCTGACTTCAACAGTACATATGAGATGCATATTGCAAGATATGTAAACATTATCAAAGTGACTAGTGTTCCATTTCTTAAAGTGGCCAGTGATTTCTAGTCTATGTCTATAGGCAGCAGCCTCTAATGTGCTTGTGATGGCTGTTTAACAGTCTAATGGCCTTGAGATAGAAGCTGTTTTTCAGTCTCTCGGTCCTAGATTTGATGCACCTGTACTGACCTTGCCTTCTGGATAATACCGGGGTGAACAGGCAGTGGCTCGGGTGCTTGATGTCCTTGATGATCGTTTTGGACTTCCTGTGACATCGGGTGCTGTAGGTGTCCTGGAGGGCGGGTAGTTTTCCCCCGGTAATACATTGGGCATACAGCACCACCATCTGGAGAGCCTTACGGTTTCGGGAGGTACAGTTACCGTACCAGGCGGTGATACAGCCCGACAGGATATTCTCAATTGTGCATCTGTAAAAGTTTGTGAGGGTTTTAGGTGCCAAGACAAATTTCTTCAGACTCCTGAGCTTAATGATGAGCTTAGAGGGTTCTATAATGTTGAATGCTGAGCTATAGTCAATGAACAGCATTCTTACATAAGTATTCCTTTTGTCCAGATGGGATAGGGCAGTGTGCAGAGTGATGGCGATTGCATCGTCTGTGGATCTTTTGCGGCGGTAAGCAAATTGAAATGGGTCTAGGGTGGCAGGTAAGGTAGAGGTGATATGATCCTTGACTAGTCTCTCAAAGCACTTCATGATGACAAAGATGAGTGCTACTGGGCGAAAGTAATTTAGTTCAGTTACCTTTGCTTTCTTGGGTACAGGAACAAAGGTGGCCATCTTGAAACATGTAGGGACAGCAGACTGGGATAAGGAGAGATTGAATATGCCCGTAAACACACCAGCCAGCTGGTCTGCGCATGTTCTGAGGATGTGGCTAGGGGTGCCTTCTGGGACGGCAGTCTTGCGAGGGTTAACACGTTTAAATGTTTTACTCACGGCGGACACGGAGAAGGAAAGCTCCACAGTCCTTGGTAACAGGCCATGTCGGTGGCACTGTGTTATCCTCAAAGTGGGCGAAGAAGGTGTTTAGCTTGTCCAGAAGCAGGATGTCGGTGTCGGCGATGTGGCTGGTTTTCCTTTTGTAGTCCGATGTAGCTGGTTTTCCTTTTGTAGCTCATCCATATATTTATATGTACATATTCTTATTCCATCCCTTTACTTAGATTTGTGTGTATTAGGTGGTTGTTGTGGAATTGTTAGATTACTTGTTAGATATTGCTGCACTGTCGGAACTAGAAGCACAAGCATTTCACTACACTCGCAATAACATCTGCTAACCATGTGAATGTGACCAATAAAATTTGATTTGATTGTCTGATGTTGAGTCTTTACCCGACAAATTACTGGTAGGATATATCAGTTATCCTGTATGAGCTTTTGGGCCGAACCCACTACGGTGTTTCAGGTGCCATGTGTATGGTCATGTTGCAGCAGTGTGTAGGAGGAAGATTCCTAGGTGTGAGAAGTGTACATACAGGAGGGCTTGAGTCAAAGGATTGTGTAATATCAGTGAAAGAAGTGGTGTGTGTAAACTGTAGGGGGGGGGCCATGTTGCTGGGGATCAGAAGTGTCCGGTGCGAGAGAGGCAGGTTGAGATTGCCATGGTCAGAGTTGTGGAGAAAGTGTTGTATGCTGAGGCAGTGAAGAAAGTAGAGGAAGCTGGGTTAGGGGTGAAGGATACTAAGAGGCTCCCAGTGAGTAGTAGAATTTTGCCAGTACAGAGTGATAGGCATACGAATGAAATGTGCTTCAGTAAGGTTGGCTTTTTAGCGTTCATTGCTATGGTTATTAACTGTACCATAGGTATGGAACGTAAAGTCACAGAAATAAGTGTTGCTGTGGCAGTTACCGAGAAGTATTTGGGATTACAATATTTTACTGCAGAAGAGTTCTAGGGGGTGTTGAATGGTAGTGTCCTGTCCTCCCAGGCCGTTGGCCTGGTGTAGGATTAGATCAGGTTAAATTAGTGGAATGGGGTGGTGCTTCTTTTTATGAGTAGGATTAAAAGTTGGCGGGATAATTTGTATTTGTTACATCACAAAGTATAATGGTTTTATTCTCCGGTTCAGTTGGTGGCGGTAATGCAACATTATATTGGATGCCAACCGCCGTTAAACCCCACCGAAGAAGAAGAAAGTGAACGGAAACCGGAAAGGGTCAGTGGGTCCTACAGAATCGGCGTGTTCGTTTCAAACCTGTAGTACAAGAGAGGACGAGCACGAGAAAGAATCTTCCCCGTCGAGAAACTTCAGTCTACAAATCAACATTGTACGTAGCATGTAATGTGTTTATCTAAGTATATTAAATAAAATAAGACGAAATATGATTGATATGTGAATAATTGGTCACATTAGCAAGCGGGTAACTTTAAGAGTTGGGAATCGAAATAGCTTAGTTAGCATTAGCTAGCTAACAAACTGACAATTTCGCCTAGTGAGCTAGCTAACGTTAGCTTATTAGCTAGCGAGAGCACATGAATGCATTGGGCCACACTAGCAAGTAAACGCAACATCAACGAATTTACCGTTTGTCGATACTCGATTGGATTTAGCTAGGGATTCTTATAAAGTTGGCTACTAACAAAAGCAAAGTAGCCCACTGGCCAAATTTGTAAAGATATGTTATTATATCGTTAATTTGGTTAACGTTTGTAGCCATGTTTAGCAGTAGAGTAGCTAGCTAAACTTACGAGCTAGTAACTTTGTTTAGATTACTTCTCAGTCGGTGTTAATTCTCTGCCATGTTAAATCGAATAATATATCGACTGCCTTAGTTTTATAGCGTTAGCTAACTAACCCACCTTTGTACTGCTTGGTAGTGTCGAGGCCGCATATTTGGCCTTTTTTTTTACTGCATTTGTGTGGCTGAAGCCGGGGACTGCCGTGGTGAGAAGGGTTAAATTCAGTGGCGTTGATCCGAATGGCCAATACTGTTTTTTTTCGTGACTAGTTATAGTTAGAACGTCGGAAATAATAACCATAGAGCCAACGTTAGTCGGATAGTTGTCCGGTTTGTTAAACTTCCCACTATCAGAACGTTTGTGGTGTTTAATATCCGCTGGTTACCGTTACTTGTTTTGTCCAAAGAAAGTTGTAGGGCGGCAATTGTTTCAAGTCGCCCAAGTCCAAGGATCACTAACTATATTGCAGCACACCGGCAGAAGGGAACCGGGTGTCGTGGGGGGTGGGGCAGGATTATGGCGGTTAAGCTGGGTCACGGAGATATTTTACTCCTTGTCTAAAGCAGAGCATCGCCTCGTTTTATTTGCCACAATCCGATTCCCAATTTCAACTCCAGGTCCCACAAATTTGGTGCTCTGTTTTACACAGCCTTATAGACCCGTTTCCGGGTAGAAGCAAGCTCATGCTCCGGGCAACGAGTGCAAATGGCGCTTTTTTGTTGCCCTGCTCTGGCCATGTGCATGGCTCACCTTCAGTCGCATAATGCCACTGAATTCCACATCATTAGTGAGCGAGCACATGGCGTTTAGTCTGGCGGTCTATATTTTAATCATAGAATCCCTCAATGTTCAATTTGGAAATCTGGCTGCAAGAGCATGTAGATTTTGTAGCCTGTTTCTAGCTCTACATATAAAACTATTGATTTGTTTTGTCATATATCCCAGTGCCATTCTGTGCCACATCACACGAAGCATCTGTTTATAAACCCTCATAAATTATTAAAACTATAGAAAGGTCAGTCAGCCCATCGTTACTTCCCTAATTGCACCTTATTCCCCATAGTGCACCATGTTGGTCAGACCTGTATGGGTCATGGTCAAAAGTAATGCACCAGTAAGTAATAGGGTGCCATGTATGATGCAACCCTGTCTCATTTTGGCAATGCTAATTACACTAAGTTAACTGTAGAATTCTGAGACCACAGGATATGATACACACTTAAAATGGATAACTTAATGAGGGTGTTAGTATTCATGCTGTCTGATCCAGAGGTCTCTCATACAGTCATACTCCTATACTCTCTGTCCCTGCAGACTGACTCTTCTAGTAGAACTCTCTATATCACTCCTTTTCCTTGTGTATTATCTTTTATCAGTAACGGGGACGTACATAATTCCTATATCTGTAACTTTGTGTGTGTGCTCCCCATGCAGGATGGAGTGGCAGCCGGACGAACAGGGACTCCAGCAGGTCCTCCAGCTCCTCAAGGACTCCCAGTCCCCCAACACGGCCACACAGAGAGCTGTGCAACAAGTATCCTGATGTACAGACACTGACCGGAGGGTGGGGTTAGTGGAATGGGGCCCTGTATGGCAGTGGTACTTCTGTGTGGTCCTAAGTTGGTAGAGCATTGTGCTTGCAACACCAGTATAGTTGGTTAGATTCCTGGGACCACGCATACGTAAAATATATGCACACAATACTGTAAGTCGCTTAGGATAAAAGCGCTTGCTAAATGGCATATTATTCTATGGTTATTGCATGTCGTTCAGTTTGCATTGATCTGTCTATGGGGCCTGTATTGTTAAAGTGGAGATGGTGTTATAACACAGTCACACTGACTGTCCTCCTCTCTGGATATGATGCATTCTATGTAACTCCTGACTGTTAATGATGGTGTTAGTATTCATACTGTCTGATCCAAAGGTCTCCTACAGTCAGACTTCTCTACTCTGTCTGGTCCAGAGGTCTCCTACAGTCAGACTTCTCTACTCTGTCTGGTCCTATAGATTTAGCCTTTGTTAGGATAGCATATAATCTTAACCCTCCAATCCATAACTCCCACTAGCCAATGTATTACTTACTTAAACCCTTGTCCTCATTAGGAACCATGGCTAACGCTACTTATAACAGCAGTTATTTCAAAACCGTTCATATGGTACAACCTATACAAGGGTGCGGAAACCATTTATGCAGCTTTACAATTAAACTTAGCCGATATGTGACGAAATCACAGATCCGTTGCATTCCAAACTTATGAAATAAGCGCCTCACTTAGTATTTCAACAAGTGGTATTTTTCCTCTGTCTAAATGTCACCCGTAGATTTGTGCTGCAGTGAAAGTGTACTCCTAGTTATTTGTTTGAGTTGAGCATCATGTGAGTTGTCTGTGATGTAATATTTCCCTTAACCGCGCTGTCAGAAACTTGAACAGCTCAACCAGTTCCCTGACTTCAACAACTATCTCATCTTTGTGCTCACAAGACTGAAAACTGAAGGTGAGAACCCTGTCTGTCTGAGTTTATATGTTCTAGTTGAGCATCTGGTAGCCTGAGTCGTGTTCATTAGGGCATACGTATTACTTCTGAGCTCAAAAAGTCGTTTTGGGTTTCTTTGTCTCTATCCATTCTTTGGTCAGCATGCCGTCATTATCTGCTAGCCTTGTTATTAGTGGTTCTCTAGGCTGCTACGTGTCATTTGGAATGCACGTTGCTGTGGCCTTCGTCTGCATCTCTGACATTCTTTTTTTCTTCCTCTACCCCATGACCTCATCATTCCTTCCTTCTCCCCCCGACCTCATCCTTTCCTCCCCGCACCTCATCCTCTCCTGCTCTCCCTCTCCAGATGAACCCACTCGTTCTCTGAGTGGTCTGATCCTGAAGAACAATGTGAAGGCCCACTACCAGAACTTTCCCCCGACCGTGGCTGACTTCATCAAGCAGGAATGCCTCAACAACATAGGCGACCCGTCGCCCCTCATCCGCGCCACCATCGGTGAGTCAGTGTGTGTGTGAGGTCTGGGTAGGTGGGTGGGTTAGGGTCTGGGTGAGTTGGGTCTGGGGGTGGGGCCTTGACATGCGTTAAATCTGTCTCATTGTCTCAGGTAACTGCTGTCCTTCTGTGGCTTTAATGTGGTTAATTTTTCTCACTGTCCCTCTCTTTAGTAGCTACAGTTGAAGTCGAAGTTTACATACACTTAGGTTGGAGTCATTAAAACTTGTTTTTCAACCACTCCACAAATTTCTTGTTAACAAACTATAGTTTTGGAAATTCGGTTAGGACATCTACTTTGTGCATGACACAAGTAATTTTTCCAACAATCGTTTACAGAAAGATTATTTCACTTATAATTCACTGTATCACAATTCCAGTGGGTCAGAAGTTTAAATACACTAAGTTGACTGTGCCTTTAAACAGCTTGGAAAATTCCAGAAAATTATGTAATGGCTTTAGAAGCTTCTGATAGGCTAATTGAATCATTTGAGTCAATTGGAGGTGTACCTGTGGATGTATTTCACGGCCTACCTTCAAACCCGGTGTCTCTTTGCTTGACATCATGGGAAAATCTAAAGAAATCAGCCAAGAACCCCAAATTTTTTTTTTTTTTTCTAGACCTCCACAAGTCTGGTTCATCCTTGGGAGCAAATTCCAAATGCCTGAAGGTACCACGTTCATCTGTACAAACAATAGTACGCAAGTATAAACACTATGGGACCACGCAGCCGTCATACCGCTCAGGAAGGAGATGCGTTCTGT
The DNA here is from genome assembly GCF_016432855.1 of Salvelinus namaycush. Lineage (NCBI taxonomy): Eukaryota > Metazoa > Chordata > Actinopteri > Salmoniformes > Salmonidae > Salvelinus > Salvelinus namaycush. Next base: position 108,516 of record NW_024061317.1, on the reverse strand, counting down.
CTCCTAGAGATGAACGTACTTTGGTGCGAAAAGTGCAAATCAATCCCAGAACCACAGCAAAGTTGTTTCCTGGGGAGGCTTGCAAGGGGGAGGCTTGCAAGCCGAAGAACACCATCCCAACCGTGAAGCACGGGGGTGGCAGCATCATGTTGTGGGGGTGCTTTGCTGCAGCAGGGACTGGTGCACTTCACTAAATAGATGGCATCATGAGGATGGATAATTGTGGATATGTTGAGGCAACATCTCAAGACATCAGTCAGGAAGTTAAAGCTTGGTTGCAAATGGGTCTTCCAAATGGACAATGACCCCAAGCATACTTCCAAAGTTGTGGCAAAACGGCTTAAGGACATTGGAGTGGCCATCACAAAGCCCTGGCCTCAATCCTATAGAAAATGTGTGGGCAGAACTGAAAAAGCGTGTGCGTGCAAGGATGCCTAAAAGCCTGACTCAGTTACACCAGCTCTGTCAGGAGGAATGGGCCAAAATTCACCCAACTTATTGTGGGAAGCTTGTGGAAGGCTACCCGAAATGTTTGACCCAAGTTAAACAATTTAAAGGCAATGCTACCAAATACTAATTGAGTGTATGTAAACTTCTGACCCACTGGGAATGTGATGAAAGAAATAATTCTCTACTATTATTCTGACATTTCACATTCTTAAAATAAAGTGGTGATCCTAACTTACCTAAGACAGGGAATTTTTACGAGGATTAAATGTCAGGAATTGTGATGTCAGGAATTTCTCTCACTCCCCTATCCTGCCCTCTGGATATGATGCATTCCTTATAACTCCTGACTGTTAATGATGGTGTTAGTATTCATACTGTCTGATCCAGAGGTCTCTCGATTCCTTAACTCTTGTACATCCCTGTTTCCCTACATCTGGTCTGACAAGACAGCATAGGTGGAAGCCTTCAGGAGGGTTTACGTTCACCTGTCCACTTCTTCCATATCAGTGGGCTCAATCGTTTTGCTTCGCCTGGTGCCCTAGATGGGTGGAGATTTCACGTAAGGACCAACAGAATGGTCTAAAATGTGTAAACTCCGCCCACCCTAGTCACTGGGCAATGCAAAATGAACGTGCTCAGTGAGAACGACAGTGTCCCCTCCAAGAGAGTATTAAGACCAAACCACCCTATGATTGTTGGTTCCTAACCTCTTTCTTCATCCCTCTCTCGCAGGTATCCTGATCACCACGATAACTTCCAAAGGGGAGCTGCAGACGTGGCCAGAGCTGCTTCCCCAGCTGTGTAACCTGCTCAACTCTGAGGACTACAACACCTGCGAGGTCAGAGCTACCTACCTACCACACACTCACATCTTTTTCTAGCCTCTCCCCCTTTCGCTTCCTCCTTTCTTTTCCATCTGTCACCCTTCATTTTTCTTTCTCATTTTTCCGTCCTCCCTTGCTTTTCTCTTTTTTCCTCATTCCGTCACCCTCTCCTTCCCCTTACCTCCCCTGTCCCCCTTTTCTTCCTTCCTTCTATCTTCATATCCCTTCTCCTCTACCTCTCCTGCCCCGCTCTCTACCCCTCCGCCACCCTCTTGACCTCCTAAGAAGTATTTTACTCTCTCTGCTAAATGTTTTCAGTAGCGTTCTCTCCACATCCCATGCCATCTGGATATGATGCAGAACACCTTGACAGTGATTGCCAGTGATGCTTGTTGTATTCATACTGTCTGATCCAGACCTGTAGCCTATTGCCTCCAATCATCCTACTTCATTCCCCTCTGTTGCTCTGAGTTTGACTCCGTCTGTCTGCGTGTGTATTCTTGATCAGGGCTCGTTTGGCGCCCTGCAGAAGATCTGCGAGGACTCGTCGGAACTGTTGGAGAGCGACGCGCTCAACCGCCCGCTCAACATCATGATCCCCAAGTTCCTGCAGTTCTTCAAGCACTGCAGCCCTAAGATCAGGTCAGTCCCAGGTCCCCTGTACCTCCAGACTATCCTGGTCCCAGATCACTTTGTGCTGTCTTGCCAACACCTATGGTCATTGTTATGCCAGTGACTATAGGTGTTGGCAAGACAGCACAAACAGATCTGGGAACAGGCTACATCCAGACTCCATTGGTTGTTTCTCTGTTCTCACTGTTGTGTCCAGTAGCGCATAGCACACCATAGCAAAACGTTTTGCACCGGATTACACATCTGTGTTCTTATTGGACCAGCTGAGGTAGTTGCGTGGAACTTTTGAGTCATTTTCAAAATGTTTTCCACCTACTATCCCACTGTTTTCAAAGACCTTCATTTGCTCCCTTTATAAAACTCTGTTACTCATGGTGCTATTCTCTCTGCTTGTAGATCTCATGCCATCGCCTGTGTGAACCAGTTCATCATCGGCAGAGCCCAGGCCCTGATGGACAACATCGACACCTTCATCGAGGTGAACATCAGGCAACGCACAACACTGTTGACCATAGAAATATAATCTAGTAGTTCTACTTCTATGGTGGTGGCGCTGAACAACACTGTTGACCATAGAAATATAATCTAGTAGTTCTACTTCTATGGTGGTGGCGCTGAACAACACTGATCTGCTCATCTGGCTGTGTTGCAGAACACCTTGACAGTGATGGTCATTGACGCTTGTTGTATTCATACTGTCTAATCCCGACTACAGCCTCTTACATGTCCATCGTCTAGACAATTGTGTGTACTGTAATCAACGGTGTTGAGCATAGCTGTGGATTCAAGACTGACATCTCTCATTTTCTTCTCTGGCCCCTCTTGGTCTCTCTCTCTTCGTGTCTCCGTCTCTCAGAGCCTGTTTGCGCTGGCTACAGACGAGGACTCTGAGGTGAGGAAGAACGTGTGCCGGGCTCTGGTCATGCTGCTGGAGGTCCGTATCGACCGGCTCATCCCTCACATGCACAGCATCATACAGGTGAGACCACCACTTCCTTATTTACTCTCCCACTGACCAGTCAGCACGTCCGACACTGTCATACCCCATCAGCCAATCCCAACCCCTGACACTGCTGTGTCTGTATCTCTCCCCCACCAGTACATGCTGCAGCGCACACAGGACCCGGATGAGAACGTTTCTCTGGAGGCCTGTGAGTTCTGGCTCACCCTGGCTGAGCAGCCCATCTGCAAGGAGGTGCTCTCTGGACACCTGGTGCAGTGAGTAATCCTAAACATACCTGTAACATACAGCATCACCTGGACGTGATGTAGAGAGAGTGGGGACGGTCAGGTCAGAGGTGTAGAGGGCAACAGAGGTTAGTCAATAGTACAGCATGTAAGAGTAACATACCCATCGAGGTCCTATACTTCCTAGTGTGTTTCATTCTGTTTACACACTGGACTGTGTTCTATTAGGTGTGATGTAAAGAGAAGAAAGAGGAACAGAATGTTGATTACAGTTCAAAGGGGTTGGCTAGCTACAGTACAGACATCTCATTATGACGTTTACCCTCTGCCCTTCCAATGCTGTCTGGATATGATGCATAACACATTAACTGTGATGGTCAGTGATGCCTGTTCTATTCATACTGTCTGATCCAGACAGCTGCAGCCCACTTGCCACATCTGACGCCGTGTAACTTCAATCAATTATTATATGGAACCAAGAAATGCAGTGTTACTGATTGACCAACAGTAGGATGACTGCTTGACTAATAGTGTCTTTTCTGTCTCCTCCTGTAGGCTCATTCCTATCCTGGTGAACGGCATGAAGTACTCTGAGATAGACATTATCCTGCTGAAGGTGAGCCTGTCTCTCTGTTCTGGGTGTGAATGATGACACCACACCTATTTCCCCCCCACCAGGGTTGTGTTCATTAGGGCACACTAGCAAAACATTTTGCAACGGGGAAACGAAAAGGACCAGTTAAGACAGTACCTCCCTGTTTCGGACCATTTGTTCAGTTGTGTGTGTGAACACGACCCAGACGTCTTTCCTCCCACCTTCCCCCTTCTCTCTCTTCTTACTGGTACTCTTGGTGTGGTGACAGCTTTATGCTTGAGACTCGACTGATGTTTGACGTATTCATACTCTCTGACCTAAGTGTTGTATCTGGTTAATGCCAGTTAATGGTGTAGCACAGTTTTTCCCTCTGCCAACTGTCCACACATTCCCAGTTCCACAACACATCACCCAGGCTAACCCACAGGGGATTTCCTCTGCCAACTGTCCACACATTCCCAGTTCCACAACACATCACCCAGGCTAACCCACAGGGGATTTCCTCTGTCAACTGTCCACACATTCCCAGTTCCACAACACATCACCCAGGCTAACCCACAGGGGATTTCCTCTGCCAACTGTCCACACATTCCCAGTTCCACAACACATCACCCAGGCTAACCCACAGGGGATTTCCTCTGTCAACTGTCCACACATTCCCAGTTCCACAACACATCACCCAGGCTAACCCACGGGGGATTTCCCCTGACAACTGTCCACACATTCCCAGTTCCACAACACATCACCCAGGCTAACCCACAGGGGATTTCCTCTGCCAACTGTCCACACATTCCCAGTTCCACAACACATCACCCAGGCTAACCCACAGGGGATTTCCTCTGTCAACTGTCCACACATTCCCAGTTCCACAACACATCACCCAGGCTAACCCACAGGGGATGTCCCCTGACAGGCACTTCTTACTCTGACTCACAGTCCTCGGTCATAGAAGCCACACAGTTAATCATTTGACTGCATTAATACCCTTCTGGCTGTTTCTGGCACTAAGCTGTGTCCATATGTCCATGGTTCAGCATGCTTTTGAGAGTGAGAATGTCTCTCCTCCTGAACTGAAACCACATTTGGCCCAAGTTATTAAATATTAGCCTGGTCCCAGATATTTTTGTGTTGTGTAGCCATCTCTTATGCATACTGTCATGTTTCACAGCACAGACCTCGGACCAGAAAAATAAAACACATAGCAATGATACATCTCTCTCTCTCTCTCTCCAGGGTGATGTGGAGGAAGACGAGGCTGTGCCGGACAGTGAGCAGGACATCAAGCCCCGCTTCCACAAGTCTCGCACCGTCACCCTGCAGCACGAGGGAGGAGAGGGCGAGGAGGGGGAGGACATCGATGAAGACGACGACGATGATGACGATACATTATCTGACTGGAACCTACGTGAGTCGGACATGACTTAAAGCGACAGTTACTGAAACCACCGCAGCCAGGGTGGAGATGCGTTAGAGAAAACAGACTGATACTGTAGATGAATGGAGCAGGAGGATTGTGTCTGCTGCAGGCTCTAAGTGAGTCTTGTCTGCGTGTGCTGGCCAAACGGCATAATATACATTTGATAGTCATTCCTGTGGGACAGTGTGTCGTCAAAAGTACTCACACCATCCTGACAGCAGTGATTGGGTTACTTCCCTGTTTGGCTGCTCTCTCCACTGTTAGTGCACTGCTCCCCAGCGTCTCATCACCAGTAGAGCTGGAGGTGCTAATTGGACAGTGTGAACCCTGAACAGCACAGCCAGAGTGGTGATTACTGGCATCAGTGACGCTCCCTGCTGCGGTCTGGAAATGGAGCGATTGGCATGTAGAGATGCACCAGAACGGTGGAAGACCACTGTTATCACAATGTCTGTATAGAAATAAAACAACATGGAAGTGTTATTCTGTATATGAGTGTTAGTTCACCTAGCCTTTACCGAAATGATATAGCTTTTTACCGGTGTCATAACTAGATTACAAGGTGGATAATTCTTAGACATTATTTTATGTAAATTGCTGTGTCATTGCTTCAGGGCTGTTGCTAGTCTCGTCAGCCGGACGCCAACATCAATGACAGTGAAGGACAGTCTGACTTGTTGTGGAGAAACCTAGAACTCCTTAAGTGGCTGGTAGCTTGTTGCTAGTGTGTGTTTGTGTTTACAGAGACTGCAGAATGACTTTGCGTTTAGCTGCTGCTGTGGAAGTGATGACATGTTCTCATCTGAACATATATGATGCTAATTAGAGATCGTTTTCTGATCCACAGCAGCATATTGGTAGGACTGGTCTCCTTGAACACCTTAAAGGAATGGGTGTACAGGCCAGCTTAGTTGGTTTATTTGGAGAATCTGTTACTGTTCAGACCTGTACAACTTGGCTTGGCCCAGATTCAGTAGTGGGAAAAGAGTATGATATTAAATGGCTAGTTCACTCTAAAACTATCTTAGTATTTTGTTCATTAGTCCACTGTTAATAAAATCCCCCAAAATTGTGCGTGTCCCTGCAGTCAAGTTTTCAACATGGAGCACTTCGGTACAGAGCAAAACTGTAAAGAAGTGTTTTGCATCATATGTTTTTGAGTGAACTATCCCTTTAATAGTTTGTCCCTCTTATCTCCCTGTAGGCAAGTGTTCGGCGGCGGCGCTGGATGTGCTGGCCAATGTGTTCCGGGACGAGCTGCTGCCTCACCTGCTGCCCCTGCTCAAGGGCCTTCTCTTCTCCCCTGACTGGGTCATCAAGGAATCTGGCATCCTGGTGCTGGGGGCCATCGCTGAGGGTAAGGACTAGGAAATCAATCACACTGTTGACACTTCACATAGATCTCCTTCTCTTGTGCAGTCTCCGTCTGTGTGTCTCCCCCTCCACACTTTGGACTCTTTCTCTCTTGACTCCATCTCTATCGGATCTCTCTGTCTGCTACTCTCTGCTCTGTTGCTCTTCTGTCTCCTGTGACGTTCAGTACACAGTGGTTCTTTCTCCTCTCTCTCCATTGAGAGTTGACTGTCCCTCTGGATATGATGCATTCTATGTAACTCCTGACTGTTAATGATGGTGTTAGTATTCATACTGTCTGATCCAGAGGTCTCCTACAATCAGACTTCTCTACTCTGTTCATTTTGCCACTTTTTTAGATTTAGTCTAGTCTTAGTCATTTTGACTAAAATATCAGTCATATTTTTGTCATTTGAATAATGATTTAGTGTAGCTGTTGTAAAAAAAAAAAAAAAGATATGGGAATAGTGGGCCATTTTAGTCCACTAAATGTCATTGTAGCCATATTTTAGTCAACACATTTTTCATGCCTCATTAACCGATAGTTAACACAAATCACTGACTTCCATGTGCACAAACATACATAGCCTTGTCCATCCAACATATCGTTCTGCATAACATCCTATCGCATGATTCTCTTCCCAATAGCCCAACTGGCAGAAGAACACATTACTCTGCAGCAGGTAAAAAAACAAGTGATTGTAGTCAGTATTTAGTCTCGTTTTCATCAACCGAAATGAAAAATAATTGTAATGAATTTTGTGTGTTTTCTGGGTCTGTTTAGTCAGTTATCGTCTCGTCGATTGCCACTGAAAAATAGGTCTGCTAGTGGAACTCTGTAATATCAGTTCCTTGCTGCGTTAAGTCAGTTCAGATTGACTTAGCAGTGGGGCTGTCGTTCCTTTTTGTCCGTGGCTGCTCTACTTTGTCCCTGTCTCGCTCTCTCCACTGTGATTTGGCTACACTTTCTCTTTCTCTCATTCTTCAGCCCTTTATGACCCCCTGTCTGTTAGTCAGTAACACACTAATATAGGCAGACAGCAGATGTTGACAGTATAGGGAGACGTGTCACTGTCCTAATGCAGAGTAGGTGTAATGCCATATATTTTCCACTGCGCTGACCCAGTTAACACGTCACTAATAGGATGTACACTAATTGGATTCCATTTGAGAGTATATTTTATATTAAAACGTATAAACACTTAAAGCCAGATGACTGGCTGTCCTTCACGTGGCTTTGTGTTGATAATAGACTTGGCCTACAATTGAGTGTTGTCAATAAAGAATTTGCCTCAGGCTAGCTAGATTCAAATTCTATCCAACTTTATCGACATGAATGTTGCCTAAGTGATACACAGATGGCAATATTCAATTGAATCTCTTCACACATACACCAGGGAAAGACAATGTGTCATGGTTAAACTGATCACTTAATATTGAGGTTTTATCTCCAATATGTGCTTTGACCTCATACCCTCCCTACTAAACTGATCCCTCCCACCCCCAATCACAAACCAAATATTAAAATAGCGTTATAGAAGGTAAAGTAAAATTCCATTCATTGTGGTGCCTTACCTCCCAGAACTCCTCCCCCACCTCATCCTGTGTCTGTGACAAAAACACTCTCTCTCCCTCCCCCCTCCAGGCTGTATGCAGGGCATGGTGCCTTACCTCCCAGAACTCCTCCCCCACCTCATCCTGTGTCTGTGACAAAAACACTCTCTCTCTCGCTCTCTCTCCCTCCAGGCTGTATGCAGGGCATGGTGCCTTACCTCCCAGAACTCCTCCCCCACCTCATCCTGTGTCTGTGACAAAAACACTCTCTCTCCCTCCCCCCTCCAGGCTGTATGCAGGGCATGGTGCCTTACCTCCCAGAACTCCTCCCCCACCTCATCCTGTGTCTGTGACAAAAACACTCTCTCTCTCTCGCTCTCTCTCCCTCCAGGCTGTATGCAGGGCATGGTGCCTTACCTCCCAGAACTCCTCCCCCACCTCATCCTGTGTCTGTGACAAAAACACTCTCTCTCCCTCCCCCCTCCAGGCTGTATGCAGGGCATGGTGCCTTACCTCCCAGAACTCCTCCCCCACCTCATCCTGTGTCTGTGACAAAAACTCTCTCTCTCTCTCTCTCCCTCCCCCCTCCAGGCTGTATGCAGGGCATGGTGCCTTACCTCCCAGAACTCCTCCCCCACCTCATCCTGTGTCTGTGACAAAAACACTCTCTCTCTCTCTCTCCCTCCCCCCTCCAGGCTGTATGCAGGGCATGGTGCCTTACCTCCCAGAACTCCTCCCCCACCTCATCCTGTGTCTGTGACAAAAACACTCTCTCTCTCGCTCTCTCTCCCTCCCCCCTCCAGGCTGTATGCAGGGCATGGTGCCCTACCTTCCGGAGCTCCTCCCCCACCTCATTGCGTGCCTGTGTGACAAGAAGGCCCTGGTGCGCTCCATCGCCTGCTGGACTCTGTCCCGCTACGCCCACTGGGTGGTCAGCCAGCCCCCAGACTCCCACCTCAAACCCCTGATGACCGAGCTGCTCAAGAGGATACTGGACGGCAACAAGAGGGTGCAGGAGGCCGCCTGCAGGTGTGTACTGTGTGGGAGGGTCCTTTTGGCATTGTCAATGTGGTTCAGCTATGACAGTCAGACCTGCCCCCCCTCCCAATTAATTAAGCTGTGCTTGACTGAGCTTGCCTGCTGTGATGGAACCAATGGAATAGTCCCAAAAGTTCAACCCTGGCACTCAAGGCAAGCTCAATTAAACGCTCAAAATGATTTGAAGGAAAACAAATACTTTGAGCCAAGTGTGTGTTCAGAGACTGCCGAATGACTGGGCATTTGACTTCTGCTGTGGAAATGATGACATGTTTCTCGCCTGAATATATGATGCTAATTTGAGATCGTTTTCTGATCCAAAGCAGAATATTGGTAGGACTGGTCTCCTAAAGGGTTGTGTATAGGCCAGCTTGGTTGTTAAAGCAGATGTTATTGTGTGTCCATTATATTAGTCCGTGTGTGTGATGTGTCCATTCTCGTACTCTGACCCTTTGGCCTTTGTCCCTCAGTGCATTTGCCACCCTGGAGGAGGAGGCGTGTACAGAGCTGGTCCCCTACCTCAGCTTCATCCTGGACACGCTGGTGTTCGCCTTCGGCAAGTACCAACACAAGAACCTGCTCATCCTCTACGACGCCATCGGAACGCTCGCCGACTCCGTAGGACATCACCTCAACCAGCCTGTGAGTCTGGATCTTCACTTAGTTAGCAAACTAGCACTTAAAAACATCAGCAAGCTGCATCAGCTTCATGGCCAACAACTCCATACTGTCTTATGATGTACAACATCCTCTGTTGTGGTGCGTTGCTGCTGTATCACAACCTCCTTGGTTACTTTTCATAGCTTCATCTTTATGGTGAAGATGGTTGCCTCTCTGCTCTCCTCTATGATGAATTCTAAACAGACATTGGACATTTGAATCACCAGTGTGGATGTATTTTACACTCTCAGGTTGTTTAGTGAGAGAAGGCACGTGTATAAATCATGTCACATGTAGGTTGTCGCTACGTCACAACCTCAACCTAGTTGGTTTACACAGGTTTCATCTTTATGGTGAAGACACAATATTACTGAACGGTATAATGACTGCCCTCTCTCCCCCTACAGGAGTACATCCAGAAGCTGATGCCTCCCCTCATTGCCAAATGGAATGAACTGAAGGACGAGGACAAGGATCTCTTTCCACTTCTGGAGGTTATACATTATTATATACATTATATACAACCATGTTTGGTGCATCACGAGGTAGATCATTCTTAGACATGATTTTGTGGTATTTGCCGTCATTGCTTTATGGCTGTTGCTAGTCTCGTGAGCCAGACACCAACAATAATGATATTCTGGTGAATGGACTTTCTGGCATGTTGGGGAAAAGCCTAGAACTCCTTAAGTGGCTGGTAGCTTGTTGCTAGTGTGTGTGTGTTTACAGAGACTGCAGAATAACTTTGCGTTTAGCTGCTGCTGTGGAAGTGATGACATGTTCTCATCTGAACATATATGATGCTAATTAGAGATCGTTTTCTGATCCACAGCAGCATATTGGTAGGACTGGTCTCCTTGACCTCTTCAGCTGACAAATAACTGGTGCCGGAGATCAGGCACTAGGTTGTTTTTATGTTGTATGTCATTTTTTATTGATTTTTTAAATGATCTTTAGCTCTTAGAGCCACTCAAAGCATACCAATGGAAACGGGTGACTGTTGTGCTTCCAATGGTCTGTATTATACTGCACATCTTACTGTACTACACATCTTAATGATGGAAGCCTTGGATAGAACAAAGACGGATATTTCACCGGATGTAGAAGTGTGAAGCGTTCGCTTGGCGTTTCCACTCACTACCAGATATGATGAGAGGAAGCCCAGTGGCCGGCCGTGGGAGAAGATGGAGCGAGATGGATTTAGTCTGACATGTTCTCATCGATGGAACATTTGATCTCCATACAGTTTTCTGTTTCTAAAACTAGAATCTGTAACAGACTGGACTGTGTTTTCCAGACTTTACCCGTTGCCAAAGTTAAACAAATGTGTGTTTAGGAGTGCAAGGGCAAATTTAGTTATTGCACACGCTCACTTCAGAGTAGGCATTCCCTCACGAAAATATGCAAATATGTACTAGAACGCGCCAATAGGATCTCACTAGCTGGTGCTTGGCGCTACCCACCTCCTTGCTTGTTCTGCCCACTATGAGTCATTTCCTCCCATTGGAAACGACAGGCTCTGGTCAATCTTGGGTTTGTAAAAAAAAATAAAAATAAAACTTGACGTCAAGATTTGATTTTGCAACCATTTTCATTGGCTCATGAGATCTAAACGGGGACTGACTGACTGACTTCTGTATCTGAACAGTTATAAATCCACTCCCTTGCCTTGACTCCTTTTGTTGATATGAAATCACAGGAACAGTAAAATAATGCTATATCTTAAAGGGAATTTTAAGAATTTGAATCTTTTTTTCAAATGACCTAGCTTTATAAATAAAAAAAATCTAATTTGTGAACTGTCCCTTTAAGGTCGGTGCAAGTGAGGGAAATGACACACTGACAGGACACCACTTTGACCTGTTGACACGCAGGCTGTATTTTTGTTGTTTCTGTCCCCCGCCCACCAAACTAACCCTGTCTCTCCCTGTGCCTCCCCAGTGTCTGTCGTCGGTGGCCACGGCCCTGCAAAGTGGCTTCCTGCCCTACTGTGAGCCTGTCTACCAGCGCTGTGTAACCCTGGTACAGAAGACCCTCGCTCAGGCCATGGTAAGAACCTATAGAGCTCGACAGCTTGTTGTTCTAAAAACTGGATATGAGTTACCTCGTGTAACTCAGTCAGTTAATGACATGACCTTTATGAATTATGAAGCTTTTTTGTGCTTGTTTTGATTACATTAATAGTTCAATTCACAAAAAGTGATGTTAGTTGAAGATTCTCATAAAACAACATGTATAAGATCTCCTAAGCCCGTGTTTACCACAGACCTTATTTTTGGCATTTATCCCCCCAAAATGATAACTTTTCCCATAGGCATTGTCCAACGAGCCATGGTGGAGTTAGTACCTACAAAAAGACAACATTACTATTGCTCTCTCTAGTACAGTTTATACGCGTTAAATCACCAGACATGCATTCAGTGAAGAACCATGTTAATGTATATCAACAACCTGTTACAAAATAAGCCAGATATAGCTAGGTTTCCTTCCAATTGGTGACCAGATTTTCATGCGCCATAAAAACATTATGTGTGTTTTCCCACCAGAGATGTTTCCATCCAATTGACTTGTTGCGTGTAGGCAGCATAGTGGTTAAAAGTGTTGGTTTGAATCGCTGAGCCGACTTGGTGAATAATCTGTCTGTGCCCTTGAGCAAGACACTTATTGCTCCTGTAAGTTGCTCTGGATAAGAGCGTCTGCTAAAGGAATAAAATGTAAACATTTAAATTAAAGGCTGTGATGACGTCGGGCACATAACTTTTGTGGTTAAATTTCCATGCACCCCCAAAAAAATAAAAAGTAAAATTCCATCGTGTTTTCAACTCTACTGATGATAAAGCCTTGCGTTACTATTTTTTTAATTAGTTTCGCTCTGTTGGCGGTAGGTGCACTTGATTCAGCAGCCCTGGTGCTGTTGGCGGTAGGTGCACTTGATTCAGCAGCCCTGGTGCTGTTGGCGGTAGGTGCACTTGATTCAGCAGCCCTGGTGCTGTTGGCGGTAGGTGCACTTGATTCAGCAGCCCTGGTGCTGTTGGCGGTAGGTGCACTTGATTCAGCAGTCCTGGTGCTGTTGGCGGTAGGTGCACTTGATTCAGCAGTCCTGGTGCTGTTGGCGGTAGGTGCACTTGATTCAGCAGCCCTGGTGCTGTTGGCGGTAGGTGCACTTGATTCAGCAGCCCTAGTGCCGGGAAGGGAAAGTGTTCCCATTTTGAACCATTTCATGTGTCTGAAGGTAGAACTCCGCCTACCCGGCAGGCCCAGAGAGCAAATCGAGTGCACCTATAGGCCTATCGCTGGCCATTAGATAGCCCAGATCACTGTCTGCAAAGTTTCTTCGAGCCATAGACTGCAAAAAGAAGCCTCCAACACAGAGCAAAGGTTTAAAACCATGACTAGAGAGACTCAGTGAGTACAGCATAAAGCTGCTGGTTTTATGAGTCAGTTCATGTTTAAGTTGTTATTCATCACTGTGAACACTTTGTTCAAAACTTTTAGAAACCAAGTGTTCCGATTAGCTTGTTCTTATTTTTCAATATCAAGGAATATTTTACTTTCTGAATTGGTGCATGAGGCAGAAATAATGCAGTGCGACTTTAGTTTGGCCATCAGCTGGAGGCAGAGCGGAGGGATGGTGAGTCGGGTGAAAGGCAGCCTCACCGCTGTTCCCTTCCCTCTGACTGACCATCAGATGCAGGCCATCAGTCCAGTAAAAAACAAACGCAAATGATGCTACCTAGCTATGCCTTACAAGTATTACAATAAGTGATATATTACCAGTGTGATCATATACCTACATTTTTTAAATATATATTTTTTTTAAATGGCAGGGTAATTCAAGCATAGCCAATATGCAGTGATAATGTATTGGGCCTATAGTCTACTGCGCGAACCTCATTGCTATAGTACTGTTTTAATTGGTTAATGTTGCTTAGGTTTTTTAAGTCAGGTATAAAAAAAAATCTGCGCTGTAGATCTCGGTTTACATTTTCAAACTGCCGTCAAGCGTCGATCATCATGTCTTAGTGGGGGGACCACATGTCATCTTGTGACTCAACCTTCACTATGATGGTTATATCAATATTTACACACGTTTTTCCACCGCCATTTCTCGCATAATACATTTTACCAAAGCAAAAAGATTCCGCCTTGTCTAGTGTCTTTTTTTTGTCCACATTTGGAAAGTCTACAGACACATTTTCTCTTTCCATCATGCCTGTCGTGACTTTTTCTTTATCCGACATGTACTTTACACGCATGAAGGTTTGGATGGAAACCTGGTTCCAGATATCAATTGTAACTTAGACTATAAACAAATGTTACTTGTCAATTTATTCTACACCACAAAGCATGAGTTAGTGTAAACTGCGTTTATTCAGCAATTTATTAAACAAATCGTACGTTTTGGCTTCATATCTTAACTGTGACCAAAAACTGACTGACTCTGTCCGTCTCCTCTCTCTCCAGATGTACAACCAGCACCCTGACCAGTACGAAGCCCCTGACAAGGACTTCATGATTGTGGCCCTGGACCTGCTGAGTGGCTTGGCCGAGGGCTTGGGGGGCAGTGTGGACCAGCTGGTGGCCCGCAGCAACATCATGACCCTGCTCTTCCAGTGCATGCAGGTACACAGGGGCCTCCAAGTGCCAACTGCCAGTGGCCATTTTGAAAATGTGAAATTAGTCAACTTGAAGGAGGATATGTTGAAGGAGTATAGCTTGTACAGTGCTGCTCTGTCGCTCGCAAAAAAATGTATGAAAGTTGATATTCTAGCTTTTGGAGTGTTAAGAAAAGTTGTTTTAACCAGATGTGTGTCTGAGTTTGAGACTAACTGTGTGTTCCTCCAGGACCCTATGCCAGAGGTGAGACAGAGCTCCTTTGCCCTGCTGGGTGACCTGACCAAGGCCTGCTTCCCTCATGTCAAACCCTGCATTGGTGAGTCAACCATAGTAGTGAAGACATTAACTGTCAATGTCATGAAAAGGTACTGGCTCTGAGGAGGTATGTGTGTTGGAGTGGCTAGTAGTTTATGTATTATTTGTATGTTGGTGTGTATACCGTTGATTGTGACTAGTTGTGTGTACTGTTTAATGAACCTGTGTGTTTGTGGGAGTGTGTGTATACCAGTGATTGTGTGACTAGTTGTATATAAACCTGTCTCTCCCCTCTAGCTGAGTTCATGCCGATCCTGGGCCTGAACCTGAACCCAGAGTTCATCTCTGTGTGTAACAACGCTACCTGGGCCATTGGCGAAATCGCCATGCAGATGGGTGAGTTACTGCTTGCTGTGTGTCCTTACTGCAGTCTTCATTTCTTACACACCCACTCTTTACCTCACAACCACTCTAAAATGTGTCTCTCACTATCTCTGCTTTTCCTCTCCCTCTAACTCTCATAATAACACACACAGACCACCAACAACCAGCCACTCCTATGATGATCTCTCTAACAGACATTCTGAACTGTTCTATGTGGAAGTTGAATGTCTGAGTGTGACTGAGGTCACACCATGGGGATGAACACACAGATGGTTATGGTGCCGCGTGTGTTATGTGTGTGATGCTAGGGTTTGGTGTGTTTTGGATGGAGCATGTAGCTAACTCTGTCCGATTTGATTCGCTGCCCTTGCTCTATAACCCATGAACTCAATGACCCTCTGTCATACGAGTGAGCCAATCTCCCTTGACTACAGTGTGCTGCAAGATGCCTGAGTGATGGGTCCTGCTACCATTGGACTCTGTAACAGTGAGGCCTGCAGGTGTGTGCAAGCATGGCAAGCCAACCAGCAGTAGTACAGTGTAGTGACATTGTGCTATAATACCTCTACAGGGAGAACTGACAAGAAGGATGAAGGAGATTGCTCAGGTGAGCTAGGGGGAACCATTGCTTAAAGATGGTGGCCATTTTGGGCATTTGGCCAGAAATCACGAGAACCTTATTTTTGTAGCAACACCACCAGATTGACTCCATCAGTAATCCATGTTGGTAGTGGTGATTTGATAGGAATGATTGTAATGACACTATAAATACTCTAAATGACAGTGAATACTTGACAGCGCTGATGTAGGAATTGATTGATTGTAGACCTGGCTTCAAATTCTATTTGAAATCATTTGAAATACTTAAGCTGTGCTTGATTGTGTTGGAAAGGAACCAATAGAAAAGTCCCTAAAGTTCAAACCCTGTCCATTTGCCGCTCCAGGCAGGCTCCAGAAAATGCTCAAAGTATCTGAAAGATTTCCAATGGTAATTGAACCCATGTATGGCGAGCAATGCCATAATTTCCAGCTGGTTGATTGTGGTGTTTTCCTTGGTGCCTGTAGGATCAGACATGCAACCCTATGTTGGGCTGGTCCTCAACAACCTGGTGGAGATCATCAACAGACCTAACACACCCAAGACCCTCCTGGAGAATACAGGTACGGTACTCACACAGACACGCATGCTTAAACCCCCCACCCCCATAGACAAAACCAGTATTTAGGCTCCAGACCACTCCTATGATGATCTCTCTAACAGACATTCGAAATCTGAAATATTCTATGTGGAAGTTAAAGGTCTGAGTGTGACTGACACTTCTGACACTGAAGTGATTGTTCTAAACCCTGTTGTTATGGCCCGGTAGTTATTGCCACATAAATCATCACTCCTGTGTTTCACTTGGGACAGCCATTACGATCGGCAGGCTGGGCTACGTGTGTCCACAGGAGGTGTCTCCCATGCTGCAACAGTTTATCAGACCCTGGTGCACATCGTTGAGGAACATCAGGGACAATGAGGAGAAAGACTCTGCGTTCCGTGGAATCTGCATGATGATTGGAGTCAACCCCGCTGGAGTGGTTCAGGTGAGGGGGGGGGGGGCTTCTGAACGCTGTTCCACACAGGAAAATGTATTTACTGGGGCCAGGACTTGTTATATTTTTATTCCCTGAGTGTGTTGCCTCTCTGCTCTTGTCTATGATGAACTCTAAAAAGACATTCGAAATCTGAATAACTAGTGTGGATGTAATTTAGACTCTGAGATAACTTGTGAGAGAAGGCACATTGTATTCAACCTAGCGCGTTTGGTGTCATTGAAGGATGATTAGATGCTAAATGAGCGATAAGGGAATGTGGATGAATGTTGGATGATGAGGATGTTGCTGTCTCTTCAGGACTTCATCTTCTTCTGTGATGCTGTGGCCTCCTGGGTTAGTCCTAAGGACGATCTGAGAGACATGTTCTACAAGGTAGGCACTCGGGAGATATGAACCCCAACAAATCTCACCCATATGTTTGATCCTCAGAATACAAAGGTTCTAGACTGTTGGGTTCTAAGTCGACCTAGTGCTCCTCTTTCTCCACCGCCTGTGATGATCTTTCTAGACATTCGAAATCTGAACAAATCTTGTGGATATTTTAGACTCTGAGACGTGTGGTGCTAAGAAAACAAAAGAGAGCCAGCTTTGCCAGTCGTTGAAGTCCTCTGACCCTATACCTCACCTTGATTTACAAGCTTTGTTGTTTTTGTAGATCCTCCATGGCTTCAAGGACCAGGTGGGCGAGGAGAACTGGCAGCAGTTCTCAGAACAATTCCCCCCTCTACTGAAGGAGAGGCTGTCGGCCTGCTATGGCGTGTAGTTCCCCTCGCCGACACAGGACACGCCTGTCAGGTATTGACTCACTTTAGGTAGAACTGATCTAGGATCAGCTTCTCTTCCCCAAATCCTAATGTTACGTTTAGTCCATGTTCTCTCTGTTCACCTGAATAAATAAAAACATTGTTTCTTCTCTCTCCTCTTCCTATTCCCTCTCCTCTTCTTATTCGCTCCTCTTCCTCCTCTCTCCCCCTTTCTCCCCTCTCCAGGTTTAATCTACGGGAGGGTTACTGGGGGAACTCATCCATCTGTGTTACTGCACTGCCCTGATCGTGGGGGCAGGAGGAGAGGGACTGGCCCTGGCTCCTGTCCATTCAGACTACAAGTCCCACGACCCTGTGTGTCTCTGTGAGGGTGGGTGGGAGGGAGGGTTACTGGGAGGGAAACTGGGGAGAAAGCCTCTGGATTTCAAACGCCAAACTTAAATCCGACGACATACTCCAATGTAACCAAAGCCACAGGGTTCTGTAAGAGGGAGGGAGGGTAGGATAAGCATATGCAGGGGTCGGCTGCGAACGGCCCTAAATCCATTCGATAACTCTTTAGATACCAAGGTTAGAGGAGAGCTGGGTTGGGAGGGCGGGCGGGGTGGCAGCAACCCCGGAATAAGTCAATTAAGGAGAAATCTAAAAACCAGCCCAGGAGCCACATTTTAAAAACACAACTCACATAATATGTAGACTGGCACACTTAGACTTAGTTCAGGAAGGGAAGGTAGTTGCCCTGGCCCGAACGACCAATCGGTGCACAAGCACTTTGCATAAATTCTACAATAGTCATTTGATAATCTATACAAAGGCTGTGGGCGGGATACCGAAGTAGCGCTAATGTTTTATAATAGCTTCCCGAAGGCTAGCCTCAGAGGGGAAAGCATGAAATGCTTTTCAACGTAATATAACGGGGAGAGTTCTAGAAGAGTAATTTGCACCTTTACTACTCAAGCGTTCATAGACAGTACAATACCATACCTGTTCATATTGGGACTTCTCTATTAAACACGGGTATATTTAGACAGTTTTTCTTCCTTTTCCCATGTTTGCTGAATTCATTTTACGTTTTGAAATTTCTTTTTTCCCCCTCTAAGATAAATACTAATTTAAATGTATTCTTTTTTTTTCTTTCATAGTTTTTACTACAACAGACACAGACAATCCTTCCAGGAATCATTTTACTGTAGTGCTGACAGGTCATTTTTCCAATAAGGGATTGATTGGTTTGCATGGCAATGATAACCTCTTAAGTGACGTGTGTGCGTATCTCATTGTTACAAGTAGATTTTTACATTTAGAAACAATGGTAGTCAGCTTATCATTCTAAGGTAACAACACCAGGTTATTTAGCCACCCCCATCGTACTTATTCTATGACCAGTCCTCCCCGTCGCCAGACCTAACAAACAGGATGGGTGGGTTTCTATAGTGTCGAGATCCAGCGATGCCATAGTTCAGAGACGCAAGATTCAATCGATCTTATAGAAGATGGAAGAATCACATCCCTGCAACCAGTTATACTGCAGTAAAAATCATAATCCGTTTTGCTGCTACTTTTGTTTTTATAGTATTTACGATGGACTAGAGCATTAAGGCTTCAGGAAGAACTTTAGAATAAATCAGTTGCTGGTTCTAATTGATATTATGCACTTTTTTTTTACGGCTGTTATGGCTTGCTGAAGTAAGACACGATATAAATAAGATATTGTATAAGCAATGGTCAAAATGAGAATTTTAGGTTAAGGCTAACACTGCCGTTCATATGCTTGGTTTAAAAGTAAGGCATGCAATCAGATGGATGAAATAGATTTAAAGGGTAAGGAGAGGACCATAGATTTAAAGGGTCAATCAGCATTTTGAACAATACCAAACGGCTAATCCCCCACTGATTTGGTTAACAGCTGAGGGATGAAGCTGGAGAAATGCAACGACTCTCAACCTCATGGACACCGGGACTGACTGTCCATGATATCTAGATTATCGTTTTAACCATTTTTTGACGCTATACAGTGTTTGTATACATTTTTATTAACAAACAGGACTAAACAAGCTTAATTTGGGTTCTGATGGTGTTTGACAGTTGAGCTAAACGCATTAGGCATATGTTATATTCAAGAATCAATGGGTATGATTTAATTTGAAAGCCCTTTTAAAGGGGAAGGACTGACAGACATCAAGTATTTTGGATCAAATGTACTTCCCACCAGTGTTTCCAGACAGTCCAACAGAAAATTTACCAGCCTTTTCTATGTGAGCAGAATGATGAGTATGTAGGGGAGAATGCAATGAGTCCACGAAGATGGAAAAAGACCTTGACTAGTCAGTCGGCTATCATAATAATACATATCTCATCCATGGTCCCGAACAACCTTGAGTTGCATGCTTTTCCATAATCGCTTTATTTGACTATCATCTCATTAAAGGCGGAGACATGCCCTTCTAGGGGGGCGTCTTTAAGAGCTTCATCAATTGCAACATACCCACGCATGCTGTGATAATAAAAGTGGGCGGCTATCTTTAGTAGAAGTATGAGAAGTCCAGGATAAACTGGTTCTAGTCCAGTTGGTGGTGGCTGTTGCCATTTGCTCTTTTCCTCAACCCGTTGATACTGTGTAGGATATGTCTGGGTATTATACTGATCCTAATTCTCTGTTTCCCCTGAGATTGGATACATTAACATTCGTGAGGGAGTGATTGTCTTGTATTTTGTCAATGTCTGGAGGTCTGTCACGTCGGACTATTTCGTTGAGTGTGTCTGTATTTTACTGTAAGCGTGTGTGCCGTTTAGACTTCTTTGCACTGGCCCTCCCGCAAGGTGATGGACATGTAGCTCACACCTGAGATATTGGAGACACCCTGTGTATCATCAACACTTGTCAAATTTTACCATCTCAGTTTGTGATTGCCAGTCGTACATCAATTCTCTTTCAAAGCTTAGCTGAGATTTAGCGAGTCAATGAAACTATGGAAATCTTTATCTTACGCCGCACAATGAAAATAGATATTCAAAATGTGAAGAAAACACTGCCTTAAGCGTCAGGCGTACCTGTGAAAATGCAATTTCAAGTAAGCTGTATACAGATGTGTATTTATCCATATAATGTGGATTTTAACACCAACCCACTTGTACATAAGTGGTTAATTGGACAGTATTTTGAATCTTTACACACTTTTGTAAACTGCTCCCACCCTCAGAGGGTGACACTTTAATCATATCCTAAAGGGGTAAACTGATATGCAAGTGTTGGTGGATGGGTGTCCGGTCCGCCAAGGTTGAGAGTAGGATAGGTGTGCACAGAGATACTGGCTAATTACCACAGTCTTTGCACAATGCTCCCAATGTGATACTGGTCCTATCAGGAAAAATTGGGTAAAAATGTTGAGTTGTGTTAAATCTAATCTTAAATCGTAGTAGTGAAACATTGATCTCAAAACCATCTATTATTCTCAAGTTTAACAGTTTTCTACAAGTTGAGGCATTTTACTTTTTTTCCAAGGCTAATGATGTTCATTTTGTTTTTTTTATTTATGTTCATTTTTATTTTAAATGACTTTTTTTTTAAATATTTTTTGTGCAGAAGAAGCGCACAAAGTTTTTTTTAGACTTTAAAAGTTTTTTTCCCCTCTAATGTTCTTTTTATTTAAAGAATTTTTTTGTTTTCGTTGTTTTATAGCGGACCATTTGATTTTGTCAAATTTTATGTAAAGTGGTAGTACAGAGGGGAGACAGAGCGTGGTGCATACCTGGGGAAAGAAGGGAAGAATTGTGAAAAACTCCTGTATTTTTGTTTCAATCTAGATATCAGCCTTGAATGAATTTGATGTAGTACTGGTATTTCTTTCCTCAACTGTGGTGCAGGTGGGATGTTAACTGATGTATCACTTTCTAGTTTACTTTTGTGAATGGGGAAATAAAAGGTTTTCTATCAAGCTGGGAATAAACTGATGTCGACTGTTTATTTAGATGAATTTGGGATTATAGCATTTTTCTGTTAATGTACCAACTTGCTGACATAAATTATTTTATTTATTTCACCTTTATTTAACCAGGTAGGCTAGTTGAGAACAAGTTCTCATTTTCAACTGCGACCTGGCCAAGATAAAGCATGGCAATTCGACACATACAACAACACAGTTACACATGGAATAAACAAAACATAGTCAATACAGTAGAAAAATAAGTATATATACAGTGTGAGCAAATGAGGTGAGATAAGGGAGGTAAATGCAAAAAAAGGCCATGGTGGTGAGGTAAATACAATATAGCAAGTAAAACACTGGAATGGTAGATTTGCAGTGGAAGAATGTGCAAAGTAGAAATAGAAATAATGGGGTGCAAAGGAGCTAAATACAGTAGGGGAAGAAGTTGTTTGGGCTAAATTATAGATGGGCTATGTACAGGTGCAGTAATCTGTGAGCTGCTCTGACAGCTGGTGCTTAAAGCTAGTGAGGGAGATGAGTGTTTCCAGCTTCAGAGACTTTTGCAGTTCGTTCCAGTCATTGGCAGCAGCGCTCATTGAGTGGATGTGCCAAGTTAATGTTGCGCCCTGTCACATTTGGTATAATTTTTTCATGGCTTCCATCAGATGAGGATCTGAACTCGGCTTGTTGTACAACTTTTCAGACAGCTGCCTGACAACCTATGGATTACGCTTAAAGTGCAGACCTATCATTCAATGTATTAATGCAATTCTTTATTGTAAACCATTGTCAAAACTGATCCTATGCTTTTTTTTCTTAAATGAACAATACAATTTACAAAGCCAACAAACAGCTAGTGTACAAACAAATAGGCATACAAAAAAAAGAACAGATTGTGGTTTGTTTACATTTTAAGCTGATGACGAAATGTTGAATGCGCCGGAAAAGAAACCCCATTTGTTAGGGTCGTCGCGTCACTGGCAGTCATAAACCGTACCTATTTCTAGAATTTATCTTATTAAAATCTAATTTTAAACCTAACCTTAACCACACTGCTCACCTTAAATTGAGATCCAAATGCGCGTTTTTGTTTTTACGATACAGCTATCTAGCTAGTGGAAACCTAATTTGAATGAAGGATCAACTTCTTACTGTAGCTAGCAACTCATGTCTAACCGATTTCTTTGAAAGCCAGAGTTAGAGAAGAATAATCGGTCAGTGTTTTCTTTAAATGTGGAGGAGCTGGTTAGCACAGTTGTGAACTTGTACATCTGATCAGTTCCAGGATTACTCGCTTGATTGGCAAACAAAGGCCATCTTGCAAGTTAGCGTGCTTGACACTGATAGTATAGTACCAGCCAACGCCCGGTAGCAACCGTCGCTGTCTAGCTGTTAGGCTTTTTCGTCTCGCACCGGGCTCATATTGAAAATATTCAGCATACAGTTTTTAAAAAAGGCATACGGGGACTGACTAAGGCTACTGCTGTCAAATGAACTGTCTGTCAGACCTCCCCATAAGTGACATAGGGACTTGTGGGTAAGTGCATTATCTAACTAGCTTGCTAGCATGTTACACTTGTTGCCTGTATCTGTCAAATTACTAGGGCAATTAACGTTATAAAGTTTCGTTCCCACTGGTGGTGTATAGATTTTAGTTTTTTTACTGTAGTTATTCCGTTTGTTAGCAATGAATGCACAATCATGACCCTATTGACAATTTGATTGTGCCAGTCATCAACGATAGACCGCCTTAGCTGAGAATCTGAAAATAAACTTAAATGCATGATGCACTCTCCTGCAGTAAGTGGAGTGGATGTCCGAGCCTCGGGTCACTGTGGGGCAAGATGAGGCAGGGGCCGGGAGAGGGGAGAAAGTAGCTAAATCGGCACCACTGAAACAGCCCTCCAATGAAGCCTCCAGGCCTGGACAGCTAGGGTTGGTACCTCTGATGGCCCTCACAACAGTCTTCCTGCTTTCAGAACAGTTCCATTATACTTAGTAGTGCACTAATGAGCACTGCTGGCTTGGTTTTGATGCGCCTGCAATAGTAGCTGGAACCTGCTGGAAAAGACAATGTGACAATGTGTCAGCGCCTGTACAGTTTGGGTTGATACGGATGTGTAAGAAGGGTATAACACACTGTTCTTTTTCACAGGCTTCCCCCAGGCTCTCAGCTCCCTTCTGCTGAACCTAGCCCCTCCCCGTCTGCTGAAGGAAGCGGCTTGCTGTCGTTGCCGTGGGAGATGGTGGCTCGCATCGCCTCGCACCTCCCGGCACAGTGTGTCATCACGGTCCTGCCACAGGTGTGTGTCGGTGGACAGCGTCATACCTTTCCTGGATGCCGATCTGTTTCTGCTTTAGCTTGTCCAGCATGCCATTGACAACAGAATTGGCTAATGCCATAATAGACTGGAAACCATGCTAGGCTAGGGACATTTGAAAAAATAAACGATTGGGTTCTTTATCTATCTGACCTGTACTGGGCTGTCATGACCTGGTTACACATCCATCATAGCTGCTGGAACCATGATGGAAAGGATCTTGAGAAAATAACATTTCCAAGCCAGCCTAGTACTATTCAGGCCAGCCCTACAGTGTGAATCATGTCCATGTCTCTCCCTCTACAGGTGTGTCACACCCTGGGAAATGTGGGTAAGGACAGCACGGCGTGGCAGTTGCGGGCACGCAGGCTAACTGGTCCCAGAGCTTCCTTCCCCGTGGGGCCACGGGACGGCTTCGACTGGCCCTCGGCCTGCCTGGAGATGGAGGAGCTGATCGCTTGCTGGACGGGCCAGGGGGAGAGGGCCGCCAGGGAGGCCGAGCAGGCAGAGAGGGAGAGAGAGGTGGAGAGGGCCCAGGAGAGGCAAAGGGATAGAGATGCCCTGGCAGAGGAAGGGATTGGAGAGTGGGAGGAGGTGGAAGAGGGCAGGCCCCAAGTGGATGAAGGGGTAGAGGAGGTGGGTTTTCAAGTGGAAGGCGTGATGGCGGTACCGTGGGATGGGGAGGAGTTGATGGAGGAGGGAGAGATGCAGCAAGATAGGGAAGGGGATCTACCGATGGGAGTTGGGGAGGGAGAGGAGAGGCAGGAGGCTGCAGCTGAGGCCATGATGATGGAGGAGGAGAGAGATGATGAACAAGGTGTCCTGGAGGCCATCGAGGTGGAGGAGAGAGTGGGAGTTTTGGCGGATAGAGATGGTCAAGATGACATAGCGGGCCCGAGATTGGGAAGAGATGGGGAGAGAAACGGGTCCAGCCGTGCTCCCAGTCCTCCTCCAGCCCTGGAGCGCCTCTCCCTCCCCTCGGGACACATCGCTGAGGTCAACTCGGTCCTCTTGGTAGGGGGCGACGGGGCGGTGTGTGCCTCAGGCTCCCGGGACAGGAACGTGAACCTGTGGGACCTACGGGATGGGGGCTCCACGGGCAGGCTGCTCCATACACTGGGGGGCCAGGGCCTCTTCAGCACCCACAAAGGCTGGGTGTGGTGCCTGGCGGCCCGGGGACCCCTGCTGGCCTCGGGCTCCTTCGACAGCACAGTGAGGCTATGGGACCTGGGGGCCCAAGGGGCTGAGAGGGGCCTAATCAGGGCCCGGGCTGCCGTGCTCTGCCTGGCCCTCCCCCAGAAGGACGTGCTGCTGGCCGGCACCTACGACAAGAAGGTCAGCGTCTACGACACAAGAGGTGAGTGATTCATAAGATGGGTACTTGAAGTCTCTGTTCTACTAAATTAGATTGTCAGTCGATAAAAGTGAACACAAACAATACTAATGGTTATTGTATAGAAATAGACTTACTGAGGGGTAATTGGACTAAGGGCCTTTACCCGTTCTAGTAATTATATTTCTATGTGTTATCCTTTGGTTGGCCAAATGGACTGCCCATTCGGAATATATCATCTGATTAGAGCAAATCCAGGAACTATCAATGGGTTTATGGAATTTGACAGACTAACATTGTCAGATGTCGCTGGAGGATGATGTCATGATCTGTCTGCGCTGCAGTGGCGGAGCCTCTGGTGAAGAGCCTACGTCTCCATAGCAACGCGGTGCTGTGCCTGGTAGCAGACGAGCAGTACATCCTATCTGGGAGTAAAGACCGCACTGTGGTCATCTACGACCGAAGAGCAGGGAAAACCCTACAGAAACTACAGGTATAAACACGCATACACACACACACACACACACACTGTATAAAAATAGTATTAGATTGACAATTTACTGTTCATGTAGTCCCCACACTTTGGGTTGCAAAGGGAGGGTATATTACTGGAGACTTTGAAAGTATTTTTGGGTACTTCAGGTCATCATGTGTAGACACAGATATAAAAATGAATTCTGTTATTTATTTATATATAATAATATTATACATACAGTACCAGTCAAAGGTTTGAACACACCTATTCATTCCATGGGTTTTCTTTATTTTTACTATTTTCTACATTGTAAAATAATAGTGAAGACCTCAAAACTATGAAATAACACATATGGAATCATGTAGTAACCAAAAAAGTGTAAAACAAATCAAAATATATTTTACATTTGAGATTCTTCAAAGTAGCCACCATTTGCCTTGATGACAGCTTTGCACACTCTTGGCATTCTCTCAACCAGCTTCAGCTGGAATGCTTTTCCAACAGTTTTGAAGGAGTTCCCACATATGCTGGACACTTGTTGGCTGCTTTTCCTTCACTCCGCGGTCCAACTCATGCCAAACCATCTCAATTGGGTTGAGGTCGGGTGATTGTGGAGGCCAGGTCATCTGATGCAGCACTCCGTCACTCTCCTTGGTCAAATAGCCCTTACACAGCCTGGAGGTGTGTTTTGGGTCATTGTCCTGTTGAAAAACAAATGATAGTCCCACTAAGAGCAAACCAGATGGGATGGCGTATCGCTGCCCAATGCCATGGTAGCCATGTTGTTTAAGTGTTCCTTGAATTCTAAATAAATTACTGACAGTGTCACCAGCAAAGCACCATCACACCACCTCCTCTATGCTCCACGGTGGGAACCACACATGCAGAGATCATCCGTTCACCTACTCTGCGTCTCACGAAGACACGGCGGTTGGACTCATCAGACCAAAGGACAGATTTCCACCTGTCTAATGTCCGTTGCTTGTGTTTCTTGGCCCAAGCAAGTCTCTTCT
Source organism: Salvelinus namaycush (assembly GCF_016432855.1). Classification (NCBI taxonomy): domain Eukaryota; kingdom Metazoa; phylum Chordata; class Actinopteri; order Salmoniformes; family Salmonidae; genus Salvelinus; species Salvelinus namaycush. Next base: position 82,117 of record NW_024061317.1, on the reverse strand, counting down.
TCTTGTTGGTATCCTTTAGTAGTGGTTTCTTTGCAGCAATTTGACCACGAAGGCCTGATTCATACAGTCTCCTATGAACAGATGCTGTTGATGTGTCTGTTACTTGAACTCCGTGAAGAATTTATTTGGGCTGCAATCTGAGGTGCAGTTAACGCTAATGAACTTATCCTCTGCAGCAGAGGTAACTCTGGGTCTTCCTTTCCTGTGGCGGTCCTCATGAGAGCCAGTTTCATCATAGTGCTTGATGGTTTTTGTGACTGCACTTGAAGAAACTTTCAAAGTTCTTGAAATGTTCCGTATTGACTGACCTTCATGTCTTAAAGAATTGATGGACTGTCATTTCTCTTTGGTTATTTGAGCTGTTCTTGCCATAATATGGACTTGATCTTTTACCAAATCTTATGTATACCACCCCTACCTTGTTACAACACTACTGATTGGTTCAAACGCATTAAGAAGGAAATAAATTCCACAAATTAACTTTGAACAAGGCACACCTGTTAATTTAAATGCATTCCAGGTGACTTCTTCATGAAGCTGGTTGAGAGAATGCCATGAGTGTGTAAAGCTGTCATCAAGGCAAAGGGTGGCTACTTTGAAGAATCTCAAATACATTTGGATTTTTTTAACACTTGTTTTGGTTACAACATGATTCCATATTTATTGTTGTTGAGTTAACATAGTTATGATGTATTCACTATTATTCTACAATGTAGAACATATTAAAAATAAAGAAAAACCCTTGAATGAGTAGGTGTCTCCAAACTTATTTTTTTGTTTTTAATCCCATCCTTCAGCTACCCTCAACCCCTCCCATCTATATCTGAAGACCATCCATTCTATTTGCCATATGTTTTCAACTGTGCTGTTTCACAAAAGTTCTGAACCTATATGCATTTTACAGATACATAATATTTGACATTAGCTATGTTGTTGTTTTTAGTCCAACCCTTCAGCTCCACTCAACCCCTCCCATCTATCTCTTAACTCTGTCCATATAGTTTTCAACTGTGCTGTGATGTTTCACAAAAGTTTTGAACCTTTCTATTCTCATAGTTTCTACAGATTGTAAATTAAAGAGTTTTTTTACTAAAAGTTTTATATTATTGATCGATTGACTATGACTCTTCAAATCACCCAGCAGTGCTATTTGCAGAGTTGGCTCCAGGTAATTTTGCAATTTTTCAGCCATTCCTGAACCTGCGACCAAAAACAAGCTACATGTGGACAGTACCAAAACAAGTCATCTAATGATTCTGTCTCTTCACAGCAAAATGTGCAGAGCTGGAATGGTTGAATCGCCCATATATATAACATTCTACTGGTTGCAAGAATTTTGTATAATAATTCAAACATTCTACATTTTGAATCCGGTGTCGTTTTGCATATCAGTTCATAAACCATGTGCCATGGTTTTGGTACATCGAAAATCTCTTCCCAACTATTTTGCAATCTATATGGCACAGCTGTCAAGTTTTTGGTCCTTAAATGAAACTGGTATACTTTTTTATTTATAAACATTTTCTTTAACTAATTTTGGTCTTTAATGCAGGGCCGACAGACAAGTTCCTTCATTTCTGACCCTTCCGCTTGTGCTGTTTTGTCTTATTTGGTTCAACAATGACAGGATTTGGCAAGTCGGCACAAACAGATCCAGGACCAGGCTATAATATGTTAGTATGTGTGTCTTCATTCTGGTTTGTCTCCTCTCTTCCCAGCTGAGCTCCTATCTGCTGTCAATGTGCTACAGTGACAGTGAGGTGTGGGCGGGAGACAACCGGGGCATGCTCCATGCCTTCTCCATGCAGGCCGGTTTCTTCAAGCCCCTCTCCCAGTTTGACGTGGGACACACCTCACTGGTCACCGGCATCCACAGGTCCCCTGGGAGCCTCTACACCTGCTCCGCTGACCGCACCATCAAGGTACATCCTGTTAGCCTGGTTAAACCAGTCTGAATGCTGGGAAACAATGGTGGGCATGGCGTTCTTTCTGGTTTATGCCAGGCATACACTACACGATTTTGCCATGAATTTGCCACGTTTTTGCTGTCCCAGATAAATTTTCATGATCGGGGTGTAATCTTATTCATTTGGACTAGGATCAGTACGTCGGGACTCGTGTAGTTTGTTTGAGCGGGTCAAGGACTCACCGATGATTGCTGTTCCATTCTCCAGACACATGTCGGAGGTCACGATAATTTTTTGACGTCAGAAATGGTGATTGTGTATCTTGTAGTATGAGCAGTGCTACAACGCGATTGGGCAAGGACGGCTGCCAATAGCCAGAGCTTTCAGTATGTGAGACCAAAACAAAGAGGAAAGCAACAGCAACATGCACCGTGTGGACCGTGGTGATGGTGATGTTTTACATGGCCCGGTGCCCCGGTTGGGCGGAGTTGGATTATTTTCTATCATTCCATTGGTCCTTAAGTGAAATCTCCACCCACCTGGGGCACTGGGCCATGCAAAACAAATTCCAGCAATATTATATCTGCGTCCTACCATGACAGAAACCTAAAAGAGAATTTCATATGATCATTATTTCATATTAAGTCCATATTCTGGGCCTCAGTCAGTCTTTTTAACAAATGTTTCTGCACATAATAATATGCACACTTGTAAAGCAGCTCACTGTTGCGCGTCAGCATTTTCTTCCTACGACAACCGAGAAATGCAGGGCTGGATCAGCTAGGGAATCATGGTGTAATGTGAGCACCCACGTCCCGGGGTTGAGGATGGGCGGAATAAAAGAACAGGTCCTAGTTAAGATTTAGAACTTGTGTAGTGTATGCCCAGCATTAGCCAGGTTTACACCCTGGAACCCACTAGATTACAATGTCTTTATTGTCCATCCCAGGATGGTTATTTGTCTTTGGCATCACCATACAATAATTATATTAACATATGTAGTAATATCTGTTCAGCTCTGTTGTAATGGAATTCTGTTTGGGGGTTTTTAGATAAATGGATAGCCTACTTTATTGTCCTCTAAGAGGAAAATAATTTTCACTGCCCATTCGGTTACAAAGAACATTAAACCATTATCAAAGAGCGTGTGCATTGATGACATGAATGAACAAATCCATGTTTCTTCATTCCCTGTTCCTATCTTATCAACCATTCATCTTCCAGGTGCACCTCCCCTGTGCCCCTCCAAGGACGCTGTGCACACTGCACCACCAAGCAGGCGTCAATGGGGTGAGTCTCTCACATCACTTTTTTCTTTTGAGATTCTGATGGCTGATAGCCTCTCTCCTTAGCCTCCTACCTTGATCTGGTTGAAGAAAGATCTGTTTCACTCTGTCTCTGTCCTCTCTCTCGCTCTCTCTGTAGTTGAGTGTGGAAGCAGGAGTGCTGGCTATCGCATCAGGAGAAATGTGTGTGGAGGTGTGGAGGGCCAGGAGGTGAGGGGGGCCACACCCACCCTAATCTACTTACGTTCCTGAAGTGATGCAAGATGACTGACGTGTAATGGTCTGTCGTTTAAATGATCAACTTTCTCATGCTGTGAGAATGTTGACGTGAAGGGCCAGTGCTCTTAGCTTTACCCCAAAAACTATATACAAGCCCAACATATTTAGTGTGTCTGTGTGATTCCCCATGTATTTTATCAAAGAAAAGAACACACAAAAAGGCTTCCTTAACTAATGTAAAGAAATGTAAAAGAAAAGGCCCAAGATAATAACACTTCATGGTGTAGTTCTGTCTGTGTGTCTCTGTGTTGTTGACCCAGCACTCGTTCAAAAGATTTCACATAAACTGGATTTTAGCTTCAAGTGTATATTTGGGAGTTAATTTGAGGCACAGCACCACTGAATGGTTTTAAACACTTGTACATGATTTGGTTTTTCAATGGGCTGATTTTAGCTTGTTGATTAAAATGAGGACATTCCGCCACCAGCATTCCAGACAGTTGGTCTCTAGAAAATAGATGAAGTATTTTTCTCTTTGACAATTGAAACAGATTCGGGAAAACACAATGTAAAGAATCAGTCAAGCCGTTCTGACACACTGATTGTAAAGTATTTTGGTCTAACTGTCATAATGTGTGTAGTGGCGTTCTTATACTCAGTACCACAGCACTTGTTTGTCAATTACACTGTTTTGAGTTCTTCCTCGTTGTCATTCTCTCTTAGGGTAACTACTTTACCAACTCTTACCATGTTACGGAATGCTCTTTTTTATTTTTTTATTTAATTCTGCACTGTTGAGGAAAGCGCTGTACTGTTACACACGTGACAAAATAAACGTTGATTTTGATTTGAATCTGTAGCGTCCCAGCACCAACCTCGCTCAAGTGGCTCGTTTGAGTGCAAAACCTAATAGTACTGCATTGTTCACTAATTATTTCTTACAAGTTTTTCTTACACTGATAGTCTGAGGCAACAGTGTCTGTCCTTAGCAACAATCAATCTCCATGCCAACTCCTTATCTGCGACCCCTCTTCACCTGCTGCAAGAGAGTCCTCTGACTGCATAAACATACCCAAATGATTCAGAGTTTGTAAATATGCTTTTGTGAATATGCTATGTGTGATTTCTTTTGTTATGAATAAAATGTTTACACTCAATCAATTCAGTGTTTACCAGTGTACCCTGTGGTTCTGTAATGTCAAGAAGAAGATATAAACAGTTTGCTCTCCTTTGTTATTGAGACATTCTGGACTGCAGGCCATATGCTGAAGTTACAGCATGACCAATACTGTACCAACCAGTCACTTTTTGCTTTAGCCAACATGTTAATGTCTTGTCTGGCATGATGAAGTAGGACATGTTGAAGTAGCCTGGCATCAAATCGTTTCACTGTTGTTGATGATGAAGCACTGTTGAATGCAGCACCAGAGAGCAGTGTCCTGAGGCAGCCTTTCTACAGCAGGACACAGGTCTTCTTGTCTTTGAAGGGGTTAGAGGAGGCAGAGATGCCGGTGAGGAGGGGGTCACTGCGACTGTGCTCCTGACAGTACTGCACCAGCTGGGCAGCTGCTGTGGAGATCTGGGAGGAAAAAGTAAGGGACAGCCATCACTTAAAGCTTGTCTCAAAGCTGAGGTTATTGTACATTCAGAAGAAAGGTGATGCCCAATATACACAGAGTTACTGATGTGTCCTAAAACGAGGGTGGGGGTAAGTTCTCATTTTCCTTTATCCGTTCTGTATCAGACTGCTCTGCACTGCTCCCACAATTTATCTTATTTTTGATTCATCAAATGAAAGTATTGATCAACAAAATTGTCATTCTCCAAATTAATTTGAAATTCTACTTCCAACTAATTCATTACACACAGGCTACTTTAGTGTACTCTCACCTTGATCCTCTCCATGCTTGCCTCCACTCGTAGTTGTTCCACAGTCCTCCGTGCCTGCATCACACTGTTATTGCTGCACACCTTCCCTGACATCCCCTTCTCCAGAGAGACTCCCACTTTTAGTCCCAGACAGCAAGCTGAAACTCCACTTCTTTCCACTCCAAAGTGAGAGAAAATAAATTAATGGAATTGCAATCAATTGTTGAGAGTTGAAAATGTAAAACCTGCTGAACACACAGAAACCTGTTCCACCTCCAAATATAGATTTAGATTTGAAATAATAATGGAAAAGTTACTGTTATACTCTTAACACTAGGCTATGTGAGCCTACGTCCAACCGAGGTCCCAATTTCTGTCAGAGTGGCATCTGGCCTCCCTTTTTAACCTCTGGTTTCCCCCACTGCTCTTTGTGGTTACTGTGGAGGCCACTTCAAAGCTGCTGTTGTGTGTCAGGTTTAAAGGTTACACACACAGTCCTGGAAATGTCACATCAACATCACACATCCCTCACTGATGATAAAAGAGACTGGAGGGAGCAGGGAGGACAGGTGTGGGTGGGTGACCCACATAATGATAAGCATAGGAAGGATGCAAACAGAACACAATCTTTCACCAGAATGCGTTGCTACGTTTGAACCTTTGCACTTTCCGTAGTTGTTTCATGTCCTGCATGGGGAATGTCAGAGCGCTAGACCTGTGGTGTGTTGCTAATGTTTTGTCTGTCTTTATACAATGATACCTTTTTAGTTTCAGCATTCTCTAATTCAAAAAAACGTTATGTTGCTTCATTTGTCAGTGCGTGTAATTGTTTTTAAGCCAATAGAGAATGGATAGCTAGCTAGCTAGCTGCTAGCTAGTTGCAAGCCAGGCAGCCAGCAGGTATTGGAGTGTTAGTTGCTAACTAACGTCTGCTATACTTGCTATACTTTGATCTCGGTGTCATGAAATGTGCTGAATGATGACGTTAGAATGCTGTCTCTATAAGTTGCTACTAAGCACAATACAAGGCATGATCATAATATTGTTGCTTGCCACCAGCTATACAGTAGAATCAGAATGATTCAGGGAGTTGACAGTTTATTTCGCTAGCTAACTTACTGTAGGGAGTTGACAGTTGATTTAGCTAGCTACTGTAGGGAGTTGACAGTTGATTTAGCTAGCTACTGTAGGGAGTTGACAGTTGATTTAGCTAGCTACTGTAGGGAGTTGACAGTTGATTTAGCTAGCTACTGTAGGGAGTTGACAGTTGATTTAGCTAGCTACTGTAGGGAGTTGACAGTTGATTTAAGGAGTTGATAATGGTGCTGACACTTTGCAAACCTTTTCAACATGAACTACAGGATTCCAGCTGTCAGATCATTTTGCTTGTAGATTTTCTAGGTTGAAAACCACAAACTATCTTTGCAGACACTTAGGTAAAATGAATGTTCAGCACTCTTTATGCAACCGTTGCATACCCTTTTGATTTGCTTCCTTGTGTTTGACAGACGGCATGGCGGAACAACACGCCCCCTTCGTGGCCATGGATGCGGTGCTGATGCCCAGCACGGCCCTCCCAGACGACATGCCCCGTATCAAGGGCTATGACTTCAACCAGGGAGTGGACCACCGTGCCCTGCTCCAGTCCTTCCTCACCACAGGCTTCCAGGCTAGCAGCGTGGCCCATGCCATACAGGAGATCAACAAGATGGTGAGACTCACAGGATTCCAGGCTAGATGGCCTAACTGATATGCTCAGTAAAACTATGGTGAAACGGAGCATAAAAGGTTGTATTCCAGGCTAGATGACATCATCCATCTCTAGAGGTTTAGGGAGTTGAGATGCCTTCTCAGAGCCTGGTCCCAGATCTGTTTGTGTTGTCTTGACAACTCACAATGACCATAGGAGTTGACAACACAGCACAAACAGATCTGGGAGCAGGCTAGTGTTGTCATTGGGTCAGAGGATGTCCCGCTCTGTGTAGGAGTTGATCTAGAATCAGCTGACCTAAGATCAGTGTACAGTGGGGAACTAGGGATCCTACTCCAAACATCCCAGGACGTATAAGGGGATAAGATGCCTAGTAATTGGGGATGTGGAGAGTTATGTTAGCATCTGAGTTGTTGCCATTTATGTAGACATACAGCATTCCTTGTCTGATTCTAGGCCTTGCTTTTTGGGGGATTGGGAGAGGAATAAGAAGAGGGAGAAATGTTTAAACCCCTTTATTAGAGAGAGCTTTTATCATACTGTATGTGGTCAATATTTCTATTTTTCTGTCATCTATTTATAACCACAGATTGAGAAGCGTCTGGAGCCGCTGGAGGAAGAGGAAGGATGCGGCTCCTCCTCTTCCCACTCGGGCTGTACCATCTTCCTGGGGTACACCTCCAACCTCATCAGCTCTGGAGTGAGGGAGTCCATCCGCTACCTGGCACAGCACAAAATGGTACAGTCCTAAACAACAACCCACCCTCGTGTGTCAAATTCCAGTCTTCCAGCGCTCAGTGTCTGCTGGCTGTCATTCCTCACTTGTACTTGATCAATTAAGGTGTTTGATTAGTAGGAGCTGCCCCCACCTGGTTATCTAGGTCTTAATTGGACACCTATTGAAAATAAAAACCAGCAGAGACTGCAGCCCTCCAGGAATTAAGTTTGACACCCCTGCAGCATAAACACTCACTTCAAGATGCCAGTGCATATAGGTGATCGTATACACTAGTAAAATGCTACATGTGTTTGTGGACCTTCCTAACAGGTGGACGTGATAGTGAGTACAGCGGGGGGAGTCGAGGAGGATTTCATCAAGTGTCTGGCCCCCACCTACCTGGGGGAGTTCAGCCTGTCTGGCAAGGAGCTGAGACAGAGAGGCATCAACAGGTAGAGCACTGTCACCTCTACTATGGATCACAGATCATAATACAATTAAGCAGTAAGGCACAAGGGGGTGTGGTATATGGTCAATATACCACTGCTAAGGGCTGTTCTTATGAATGATGCAACGCGGAGTGCCTGGATACAGCCCTTAGCCGTGGTATATTGGCCATATTTAAAAAATATATTTTTTATAATAGTAATAATTTCACCTTTATTAAACCAGGTAGGCCAGTTGAGAACAAGTTCTCATTTACAACTACGACCTGGCCAAGATAAAGCAAAGCAGTGCGACAAAAACAACACAGAGTTACACATGAGATAAACAAACGTACAGTCAATAACACAATAGAAAAATCTATGTACAGTGTGTGCAAATGTAGTAATGTAGTAAATAGGCCACAGAGATGAAATAATTACAATTTAGCATTAACACTGGAGTGATAGATGTGCAGATGATGATGTGCAAGTAGAGATACTGGGGTGCAAAAGAGCAAAAACATTTATAAATTACAATATGGGGATGTGCTATTTACAGATGGGCTGTGTACAGGTACAGTGATCGGTAAGCTGCTCTGACAGCTGATGCTTTAAGTTAGAGAGGGATATATAAGTCCAGCTTCAGTGATTTTTGCAATTCGCTCCAGTCATTGGCAGCAGAGAACTGGAAGGAAAGGCAGCCAAAGCAGGTGTTGGCTTTGGGGATGACCAGTGAAATATACCTGCTGGAGCGTGTGCTATGGGTGGGTGTTGCTATGGTGACCAGTGAGCTGAGATAAGGCGTGGCTTTACCTAGCAAAGAGTTATCGATGACCTGGAGCCAGTGGGTTTGGCGACGAATATGTAGTGAGGGCCAGCCAACGAGAGCATACAGGTCGCAGTGGTGGGTAGTATATGGGGCTTTGGTGACAAAACGGATGGCACTGTGATAGACTACATCCAATTTGCTGAGTAGAGTGTTGGAGGCTATTTTGTAAATTACATCGCCGAAGTCAAGGATTGGTAGGATAGTTAGTTTTACGAGGGTATGTTTGGCAGCATGAGTGAAGGAGGCTTTGTTGCGAAATAGGAAGCTGATTCTAGATTTAATTTTGGATTGGCGATGCTTAATGTGAGTCTGGAAGGAGAGTTTACAGTCTAACCAGACGCCTAGGTATTTGTAGTTGTCCACATATTCTAAGTCAGAACCGTCCAGCGTAGTGATGCTAGTCGGGCGGGCAGGTGCAGGCAGCAATCGGTTGAAGAGCATGCATTTAGTTTTACTAGCATTTAAAAGCATTTGGAGGCCACGGAAAGAGAGTTGTATGGCATTGAAGCTCGTTTGGAGGTTTGTTAACGCAGTGTCCAAAGAAGGGCCAGAAGTATACAGAATGGTGTTGTCTGCGTGGAGGTGGATCAGAGAATTACCAGCAGCGAGAGCGACATCATTGATATAAAGAGAAAAGAGTCGGCCTGAGAATTGAACCCTGTGGCACCCCCATAGAGACTGCCAGAGGTCCGGACAACAGGCCCTCAGAGTTCAGTGTGTCAAATCGATCTGAGAAGTAGTTGGTGAAGCAGGCGAGGCAGTCATTTGAGAAGCCAAAGCTATTGAGTCTGCCGATTTAAGAATGCGGTGATTGACAGAGTCGAAAGCCTTGGCCAGGTCGATGAAGACGGCTGCACAGTACTGTCTTTTATCGATAACGTTTAGGACCTTGAGCGTGGCTGAGGTGCACACATGACCAGCTCGGAAACCAGATTGCATAGTGGAGAAGGTATGGTGGGATTCGAATGGTCGGTGATCTGTTTGTTAACTTTGCTTTTGAAGATTTTAGAAAGGCAGGGCAGGATGGATAGAGGTCTATAACAGTTTGGGTCTAGAATGTCTCCCCCTTTTAAGAGGGGGAGGACCGTGGTCGTTTTCCAATCTTTGGGGATCGCAGACTTTACGAAAGAGAGGTTGAACAGGCTAGTAATAGGGGTTCCAACAATTTCGGCGGATAATTTTAGAAAGAGAGGGTGATGTGGTAGAGAAAAAGCAGTCCGACATGTTCTGGGTTGATATCGCGCTGTGCAGACTGGCAGGTATTGACCGAGCTGAAGCTGGCTGGTGTCTGAGTTAACGGTGAAGAGGGCTCGAACCACCCAGTTGGGGCTCGAACCACCCAGTTGTTATTATTGTAGGTGCTGTCTAATACACTAAATTGTCATTCATCTTTTCTCCTCTCCACTCTCGCTCTCTTTCTAGGATAGGTAACCTCCTGGTACCTAATGATAACTACTGTAAGTTTGAGGACTGGCTGATGCCCATTCTGGACCAGATGGTGCAGGAGCAGAAAGATGAGGTGAGCTAATTTAACCCTTCGTACAGGAAAGGTCATCTTCAGTATCTGTGTCTGGGTTGTATTCATTGGGGTGGTATTGTCACATTCTATTGACCTTTGACCTCTTAACCTTTTAGGGCACCCACTGGACCCCGTCCAAGATGATCCACCGTCTGGGCAAAGAGATCAACAACCCAGAGTCTGTCTACTACTGGGCCTATAAGGTGAGGACTGGAGGGGCTCACTGTTCTCATCAGCCTGTCCTTGATATAAAACAGGAGATATCAGTGGAATGAATTGAAACCAGTGCTCTTTGTCCTCTCTCTCCATTTGTGAAGTATCTTTATCATTCCCCTCTCTAAACTCACCAGTATAACGTACAGTAGGGGGCGCAAGCCCCTCATTGGCCTCACCTTACACTATCACAATGACCTCTACAAGGTTAACGGATCATAATATTATTGTTCATATTTGTTGCTGTATCAGTTGTTTGTGGGTGCTGTCTAATACACTAAATTGTCATTCACATTTTCTCTCTCTGCCTCCCTCCCTCCCTCCCTGTATCCCTCATTGAGTTACAATAGGCTGTGTTCATATAATCAATAGATGTTCAACCTCTGTTGCAGAATGACATCCCAGTGTTCAGCCCTGCTCTGACAGATGGATCCATTGGGGACATGATCTATTTCCACTCATATAAAAACCCTGGGCTGGTGCTGGATATAGTAGATGGTAAGAGAGAGAGGAGACATGAGGACTGGGGTTCTGTCGATGTACATTTCACATTTTGTCATCCATGGCGACTTACCGAAGCAATAAGGAATAAATGCCTTGCTCAATGGCACATCGACCAATTTCTCACCTTGTCGTGTCAGGGATTCAAACCTTTCGGTTACTGGCCCAAAGCTCTAACCGCTAGCTGCTGCCAGTTCTTTCCTTTGGTAATGTGAGACCACAAACTTGCCTTGATTTACATTGTAACTACAGTTGAAGTCGGAAGTTTACATACACTTAGGTTGGAGTCATTAAAACTCATTTTTCAACCACTCCACAAATTTCTTGTTAACAAACTATAGTTTTGGCAAGTCGGTTAGGACATCTACTTTGTGCATGACACAAGTCATTTTTCCAACAATCGTTTACGGACAGATTATTTCACTTGTAATTCACTGTATCACAATTCCAGTGGGTCAGAAGTTTACATACACTAAGTTGACTGTGCCTTTATACAGCTTGGAAAATTCCTGAAAATTATGTCATGGCTTTAGAAGCTTCTGATAGGCTAATTGAGATAATTTGAGTCAATTGGAGGTGTACCTGTGGATGTATTTCAAGGCCTACCTTCAAACTCAGTGCCTCTTTGCTTGACATCATGGGAAAATCTAAAGAAATCAACCAGATCTCCACAAGTCTGGTTCATCCTTAGGCGCAATTTCCAAAAGCCTGAAGGTACCACATTCATCTGTACAAACAATAGTACGCAAGTATAAACACCGTGGGACCATGCAGCCGTCATACCGCTCAGGAAGGAGATGCGTTCTGTCTCCTAGAGATTAACGTACTTTGGTGCGAAAAGTACAAATCAATCCCAGAACAACAGCAAAGGACCTTGTGAAGATGCTGGAGGAATCACGTACAAAGTATCTACACTGCTCAAAAAAATAAAGGGAACACTTAAACAACACAATGTAACTCCAAGTCAATCACACTTCTGTGAAATCAAACTGTCCACTTAGGAAGCAACACTGATTGACAATAAATTTCACATGCTGTTGTGCAAATGGAATAGACAAAAGGTGGAAATTATAGGCAATTAGCAAGACACCCCCAAAAAAGGAGTGATTCTGCAGGTGGTGATCACAGACCACTTCTCAGTTCCTATGCTTCCTGGCTGATGTTTTGGTCACTTTTGAATGCTGGCGGTGCTCTCACTCTAGTGGTAGCATGAGACGGAGTCTACAACCCACACAAGTGGCTCAGGTAGTGCAGTTCATCCAGGATGGCACATCAATGCGAACTGTGGCAAAAAGGTTTGCTGTGTCTGTCAGCGTAGTGTCCAGAGCATGGAGGCGCTACCAGGAGACAGGCCAGTACATCAGGAGACGTGGAGGAGGCCGTAGGAGGGCAACAACCCAGCAGCAGGACCGCTACCTCCGCCTTTGTGCAAGGAGGTGCACTGCCAGAGCCCTGCAAAATGACCTCCAGCAGGCCACAAATGTGCATGTGTCTGCTCAAACGGTCAGAAACAGACTCCATGAGGGTGGTATGAGGGCCCGACGTCCACAGGTGGGGGTTGTGCTTACAGCCCAACACCGTGCAGGACGTTTGGCATTTGCCAGAGAACACCAAGATTGGCAAATTCGCCACTGGCGCCCTGTGCTCTTCACAGATGAAAGCAGGTTCACACTGAGCACATGAGCACATGTGACAGACGTGACAGAGTCTGGAGACGCCGTGAAGAACGTTCTGCTGCCTGCAACATCCTCCAGCATGACCGGTTTGGCGATGGGTCAGTCATGGTGTGGGGTGGCATTTCTTTGTGGGGCCGCACAGCCCTCCATGTGCTCGCCAGAGGTAGCCTGACTGCCATTAGGTACCGAGATGAGATCCTCAGACCCCTTATGAGACCATATGCTGACACATGCACATTTGTGGCCTGCTGGAGGTCATTTTGCAGGGCTGTGTGTTGACCAAAACATCAGCCAGGAAGCATAGGAACTGAGAAGTGGTCTGTGGTCACCACCTGCAGAATCACTCCTTTTTTGGGGGTGTCTTGCTAATTGCCTATAATTTCCACCTTTTGTCTATTCCATTTGCACAACAGCATGTGAAATGTATTGTCAATCAGTGTTGCTTCCTAAGTGGACAGTTTGATTTCACAGAAGTGTGATTGACTTGGAGTTACATTGTGTTGTTTAAGTGTTCCCTTTATTTTTTTGAGCAGTGTATATCCACAGTAAAACGAGTCCTATATCGACATAACCTGAAAAGCCGCTCAGCAAGGCAGAAGCCACTGCTCCTAAACCACCATAAAAAAGCCAGACGACGGTTTGCAACTGCACATGGGGACAAAGATCGTACTTTTTGGAGAAATGTCCTCTGGTCTGATGAAACAAAAATAGAAGTGTTTGGCCATAATGACCATCGCTATTTTTGGAGGAAAAAGGGGGAGGCTTGCAAGACGAAGAATACCATCCCAACCGTGAAGCACGGGGGTGGCAGCAGCATGTGGTGGGATTGCTTTGCTGTAGAAGGGACTGGTGCGCTTCACAAACTAGATGGCATCATGAGGCAGGAAAAGTATGTGGATATATTGAAGCAACATCTCAAGACACCAGTCAGGAAGTTAAAGCTTGGTCGCAAATGGGTCTTCCAAATGGACAATGACCCCAAGCATACTTCCAGAATTGTGGCAAAATGGCTTAAGGACAACAAAGTCAAGGTGGCCATCACAAAGCCCTGACCTCAATACTGTAGAACATTTGTGTGCAGAACTGAAAAAGTGTGTGCGAGCAAGGAGGCCTTACAACCCTGACTCAGTTACACCAGCTCTGTCAGGAGGAATGGGCCTAAATTCACCCAACTTATTGTGGGAAGCTTGTGGAAGGCTACCCGAAACGTTTGACCCAAGTTAAACAATTTAAAGGCAATGCTATCAAAAACTAATTGAGTGTATGTAAACTTCTGACCCACTGGGAATTTGATTTAAATTAAATAAAAGCTGAAATGAATCATTCTCTACTATTATTCTGACATTTCACATTCTTAAAATAAAGTGGTGATCCTAACTGACCTAAGACAAGGAATTTTTACTAGGATTAAATGTCAGGAATTGTGAAAAACTGAGTGTAAATTTATTTGGTTAAGGTGTATGTAAACTTCTGACTTCAACTGTACATATCTCATCCACCACAAACTTGGTGACATTCATTCCAGATATCTATGCACTCAATAGTATATGTCACTGTTTTGGTGCTTGGTTTTGTAGTTGAAGGGTGGTGTGCTTGGTTTTGTAGTTGAGGGTGGTGTGCTTGGTTTTGTAGTTGAAGGGTGGTGTGCTTGGTTTTGTAGTTGAAGGGTGGTGTGCTTGGTTTTGTAGTTGAAGGGTGGTGTGCTTGGTTTTGTAGTTGAAGGGTGGTGTGCTTGGTTTTGTAGTTGAAGGGTGGTGTGCTTGGTTTTGTAGTTGAAGGGTGGTGTGTAATGTATTGTGCTGATAACATGGTCTGTGTTGTAGATATCCGCAGGTTGAACAGCAAGGCAGTGTTTGCCAAACGGACAGGGATGATTATTCTGGGTGGCGGCCTGGTCAAACACCATATAGCCAATGCCAATCTGATGGTAAGTAACTACTATTAGTACTACTATAAAATGTTCTCTATGATCATATTCCTTAATTATAATGTTGGTGTAAATTATGAACTGTTCAATTCACCTATTTTCCTATAATTTTGTGCTGTCGCATTTCACCAGTTAGAAAGTTGACGTGCTTAGCAGTGTTGGGGAGTAGTAAATTACATGTAGTTCAACTAGTAATGTAATTACATTTGACAGTAGCTTGGTGGTAGTTGAACTACATTCAAATCTTGGTAGTGTTTCCAGTAGTTAATGACTTATCTGCAATGTAGCGGTGTAGCTAACTACTGGAACTACTGTTCTTGCAATTTGTAGTCTAGGACATTTCAGATTGAGATATTATACACTGCTCAAAAAAATAAAGGGAACACTAAAATAACACATCCTAGATCTGAATGAATGAAATATTCTTATTAAATACTTTTTTCTTTACATAGTTGAATGTGCTGACAACAAAATCACACACATTATCAATGGAAATCAAATTTATCAACCCATGGAGGTCTGGATTTGGAGTCACACTCAAAATTAAAGTGGAAAACCACACTACAGGCTGATTCAACTTTGATGTAATGTCCTTAAAACAAGTCAAAATGAGGCTCAGTAGTGTGTGTGGCCTCCACGTGCCTGTATGACCTCCCTACAATGCCTGGGCATGCTCCTGATGAGGTGGCGGATGGTCTCCTGAGGGATTTCCTCCCAGACCTGGACTAAAGCATCCGCCAACTCCTGGACAGTCTGTGGTGCAACGTGGCGTTGGTGGATGGAGCGAGACATGATGTCCCAGATGTGCTCAATTGGATTCAGGTCTGGGGAACGGGCGGGCCAGTCCATAGCATCAATGCCTTCCTCTTGCAGGAACTGCTGACACACTCCAGCCACATGAGGTCTAGCATTGTCTTGCATTAGGAGGAACCCAGGGCCAACCGCACCAGCATATGGTCTCACAAGGGGTCTGAGGATCTCATCTCCGTACCTAATGGCAGTCAGGCTACCTCTGGCGAGCACATGTAGGGCTGTGCGGCCCCCCAAAGAAATGCCACCCCACACCATGACTGACCCACCGCCAAACCGGTCATGCTGGAGGATGTTGCAGGCAGCAGAACGTTCTCCACGGCGTCTCCAGACTCTGTCACATGTGCTCAGTGTGAACCTGCTTTCATCTGTGAAGAGCACAGGGCGCCAGTGGCGAATTTGCCAATCTTGGTGTTCTCTGGCAAATGCCAAACGTCCTGCACGGTGTTGGGCTGTAAGCACAACCCCCACCTGTGGACGTCGGGCCCTCATACCACCCTCATGGAGTCTGTTTCTGACCGTTTGAGCAGACACATGCACATTTGTGGCCTGCTGGAGGTCATTTTGCAGGGCTCTGGCAGTGCTCCTCCTGCTCCTCCTTGCACAAAGGCGGAGGTAGCGGTCCTGCTGCTGGGTTGTTGCCCTCCTACGGCCTCCTCCACGTCTCCTGATGTACTGGCCTGTCTCCTGGTAGCGCCTCCATGCTCTGGACACTACGCTGACAGACACAGCAAACCTTCTTGCCACAGCTCGCATTGATGTGCCATCCTGGATGAGCTGCACTACCTGAGCCACTTGTGTGGGTTGTAGACTCCGTCTCATGCTACCACTAGAGTGAAAGCACCGCCAGCATTCAAAAGTGACCAAAACATCAGCCAGGAAGCATAGGAACTGAGAAGTGGTCTGTGGTCACCACCTGCAGAACCACTCCTTTATTGGGGGTGTCTTGCTAATTGCCTATAATTTCCACCTGTTGTCTATTCCATTTGCACATCAGCATGTGAAATTTATTGTCAATCAGTGTTGCTTCCTAAGTGAACAGTTTGATTTCACAGAAGTGTGATCGACTTGGAGTTACATTGTGTTGTTTAAGTGTTCCCTTTATTTTTTTGAGCAGTGTAATTTATCATGTAGTAGTTTGGATGTAGTGAATTACATTTTCAAAGTAGTTGGTAGCTTGGTAAACTACATTTTCAAAGAGGTTGGTAGCTTGGTAAACTCCATTTTCAGAGTAGCTTCCCCAACACGGGTGTTTAGCAACCGTAACTAAACAACCAGGTCAAACCATCTCATTATAATGTAACCCTCCCTCAGAGGAATGGAGCGGACTATGCAGTGTTTGTGAACACTGGGCAGGAGTTTGATGGTTCAGACTCAGGGGCCAGGCCTGATGAGGCAGTGTCTTGGGGGAAGATCCGCATGGATGCCAAGCCAGTCAAGGTAACTCGCTCACCAGCTATCTTATCCCCAGTCTGAAGGTTAATTGGCCACCCGAAGATGGAAATGTGCTTTTGTACACTAATATAGATGAAGTGAAAGTGTAACTCAGGGTCAAGCAGGAGAGCAGTGCCCCCAGAACTCTTGATAGATGCATTAGATCGACCAAAGATAAAACACAAACTCACGTTGAACCTTTTCCAGTGGCTCTTTCCATTCCCATCTCCAGAAATGTCTCCTGTTTCCTTTGTGTTTTGTTTCTCTCTCCAGGTGTACGCTGATGCTTCCATAGTCTTCCCACTGCTGGTAGCTGAGACGTTTGCCCACCATGCTGACAAGCTGATTCCTGACAAGTTAGAATAACCAAACTAACCAAGGTGTGCCCACTCCACACTAAAAGGAATAATCCCACAAAAAAAAAAAAAAAAATGTTTTTTGTTTCATTAGTCAACTGTTGATACAGTCCCAAAATGTTTTTCATGTCAGCAATCAAGTTCAAGATATAGAACTTTCAAAAGGCTAATTGTCACTTGCCACATCATCATGATAATGCATCATATGACAGTGATCTCTCTCTGCGTCTATTTTTAGACACGATTTCTGTTTACGGACTTCTCTCCATTATTTCAGAAATAAGTATTTGCTACGGGGTACATTTAGCGTAAGTGTTTTTGTTGTTGAATGACGTGAATTGCCATGTACCAATGAGTTGTGTGTGTACATGCGTGTGTATGCGTGCATACTGGCACGTTTGAGAATCACATTGCTGAGTGAGACATTACTATATGGTAAACTTATAAGATATGTTATTTTTTTAAGTTAGTGAGAGGGTCTCTTTAGGGGAGCATGCACTGTTATTCAAAGAAACCTGAGGTGAAATGTATTTATTACCTAGTACCTACTCATGTATATCTGAAAATGTAAATGAATAAAAACAACCTCAATGTTTCCATTATTACAGAATAAAACATCTGCTGTCTTACTACCTCTTGTTTTCTTCTCTCAAAAATGTTCAGCAATGCTGTAGTACCTGAAATGACCATAAGGGGTCTCCCCTGCCTCACCCACTTCGTGCACGCACATATACAATAGTCCTTGACCTCATCTCTTCTAGCTCCAGTGCATATCATCTCTGACAGTGATCTGGAGGCATTAGCTACCATTGTGTACATGGATGTACTTGCCAATCAGTCAGAATGTTTCTACTTTACATGAATCAGCATCATGTGAGCAAATCTACAGCTGAGTACAGGCAGCTCAATTCTGATATTTTGCCCAAATATTGTAGAAAGAGCTGATCTGATTGGTCAAAAGACCAACAAGTGTAGAAAAAAAATTCTGAATTAGGCAGGTCACTTTTGTTGTGCAGCGTTATACATTTATTTTATTTAACTAGGCAAGTCACTTACGGCCTACCAATAGGCAAAAAGCCTCCTGCTGGGATTAAAGATAAAAATGAATAAAAATATAGGACAAACACATCACGACAAGAGAGACAACACTACATAAAGAAAAACCTAAGCCAACAACAACATGGTAGCAACACATGACAGCAGCATAACAGTTACGTCATATGTCAAACTCGTTCCACAGAGGGCTGAGTGTCTGGGTTTTTGCTCCTCCCTTGTACTTAATTGATGAAATAAGGTCAATAATTAGTAAGGAACTCCCCTCACCTGGTTGTCTAGGTCTTAGATGAAAGGAATAACCAGAAACCATCAAACACTACATTTTAGTAATTTAGCACAGTGTTTCCCAACTCCAGTCCTCAAGTCCCCCTAGAGAACACATTTTTATTGTAGCCCTGGACAATCACAGCTGATTAAACTAATCATCAAGCCCTCTGAGTTGAATGTGTGCTGAAGATACCAACCCTACCATTATGCTTGTTTACACTGAGCAGCACTGGGGTCGGAATACAGTCATGGTTATATGAACACACCATGGAGCCGGCAAGAGATATGGGTTGGAAAACTTACTTCAATGCAGGGATGGGATATGCCACTATACTCCAAATTGTACCTTTATCCAAATTGCCGTTTTCGTCCTCTTGCTAGCTACCAGTAGCCACAGCAGCCATTATGGAAAGGCATGTCATGTTGAACAACAAAGAAACTGATTGGCTGACACAGCCATTCTAAAATAGCTGCGGTGGCTACTGCTAGCTAGCATGGGGATGAACAGGGAAGTATTTCAATCTTCTCGATGTATCAGTGTGGATAAAGGTAAAATGTGTAGTATAGTGGCATATCCCTGCATTGACGCACGTTTTCAACCCCCGTATCTGGCGCCAGCTCCTAGGTGTCTTAAAGTAACCATGATTGTGTTCTGACGCCAGTGCAGCTCAGTGTAAACAAGCGTAACGGTAGGGTCAGTATCTTCTGGCAACCGGAGCTACTTACATTAGTGCATTCATCTTAAGATAGCCAGGTGAGACAACAACCTATCACAGCCGTAGGAAGTTATGAAGCTCAAAACAAGTCAAGGGTATAGTTATTGACAGTGAGAGGATATTGGCATTAACACTGCCATTACATGCTACTGTGGGGTGAGATGTGTGGTAGCGTGTTTGTTCATTGTTTTCAGTGGGTGGGTGTTATTGAATGGGTTTCCAGATCCAAGAGGCCACGTCAGGTAACCATTCCATCAATCACGGCTGTTGTCTGTGTGGTTCCGCCCCTCCCAGTTCCCCTGAAGAGTTAATGAAAGAATTATGCGTCACGTGTGGGCTGTTCTGTGGAAATGTCTGTTGGTACCGTTACCGGTTGTACACGCACACACACGAATGCGTTTGTTTTACTATCCTTGCGGGGACTAAGCAATTGATTCCCATTCAAAATCATATTTTCCCTTAACCTAACCTAACCTGATCGTGTACTTCAGGAAACAGCAGAGTGAGCACCCCCCTATCCACATCGACGGGACAGCAGGGGAGAAGGTGGAAAGTTTTAAGTTCCTGGGCGTAAACATCACTGACAAACTGAAATGGTCCACCCACACAGACAGTGGAGGCTGAAGAAATTTGGCTTGTCACCTTAAACCCTCACAAACTTTTACAGATGCACAATTGAGAGCATCCTGTCGGGCTGTATCACCACCTGGTACGGCAACTGCTCCGCTCAGAACTGTAAGGCTCTCCAGAGGGTAGTGAGGTCTGCACAACGCATCACCGGGGGCAAACTACCTGCCCTCCAGGACACCTACAGTACAGCACCCGATGTCACAGGAAATCCAAAAAGATCATCAAGGACAACAACCACCTGAGCCACTGCCTGTTCACCCCGCTATCATCCAGTAGGCGAGGACAGTACAGGTGCATCAAAGCGGGGACTGAGAGACTGAAAAACAGCTTCTTTCTCAAGGCCATCAGACTGTTAAATAGCCATCACTAGCACAGAGAGGCTGCAGCCTACATACACATACTTGAACTCATTGGCCACTTTAACAAATGGAACACTAGTCACTTTAATAATATTTACCTTTCTTGCATTACTCATCTCATATTTATACACTGCATTCTATACTTTTCTACTGTATCTTAGTCTATGCCTCTCTGACATTGCTTGTCCAAATATGTATATATTCTTAACTCCGTTCCTTTACTTGTGTGTATTGGGTATATGTTGTGAAATTGTTAGATATCACTTGTTAGATATTGCTGCATGGTCGGAACTAGAAGCACAAGCATTTTGCTACACCCGCATTAACATCTGCTAACCATGTGACCAATACAATGTGATTTGACTTGATTAGAACCCTGACTCTTAACCCTAAAACTAACCACTACTCTACAACACTGGTCCATCAAGAAGATTGAAATATTGCTTGTTTTCCCAGAAAACTGCCCTTTTGTCCTCATGCTAGCTAGCAGTAGCCACAACAGCCATTATGGAATGGCACTTCATATTGAACAACAAAGGAACTGATTGGCTACTGCTAGCTAGCATGAGGACAAAAAGGGCAGTTTTCTGGGAAAACAAGCAATATTTCAATCTCCTCTATGTATCAGTGTGGATAAAGGTCAAATTTGGAGTACATTGGCATATCCCATCCCTGCATTGAGGTACGTTTTCAAACCCATATCTCACGCCAACTCCTGAGTGTCTAAATGTAAACATGAGCAGTGGAGGCTCCTCAGAGGAGGAAGGGGAGGACCATCCTCCTATCCTTTTTAGATAAAACTATACTAAATATATGCACGTCACCAAATAATTGATAAAAACACACTGTTTTGCAATGAAGGTCTACAGTAGCCTCAACAGCACTCTGTAGAGTAGCACCATGGTGTAGCCGGAGGACAGCTAGTTTTCCTTCTGGTCCCCATGAGGATAGTAAAACCAAAAACCTGCATTACATAACAATGAAATAATTGTCAACACATTCTCAGCTTTTATGAGTCTGACATCAGTCACTTCACACTATAAACTTAACCTGAATAGTAGAGAGAGTATGCACTCTTCTCTCATTGATATAGCGCCATCAGTGTTCCCCTAAGGGGAGTTGAGCCTTCCGATGTCTAATCATAGTTCCCATATACCTAAACTTCCACTCTACACGTCACCATGCAGACCCATTATATTACAACCTTTTAAATGGAACTTCTGCAAACAATCACAAATGTGTTTATTCATGAAAAGCCACAGTGACGTCAGGAATGTTTTATTTATTTTTTGCCCAAAATGTATCTGACCTTTCCAAGATGGGAATAAAACTAACCAGAATAGAATTTTGGGACAAGGTCCATTTTCCCAAACCTCAGCCTCAATGTGTCCTCCCCCTACACACTCTCTGCAGTTCCTCTTTTTGCACAAACTGCTTTTCCATCCATTTAATTTTCCTTTCATTTTCTATTGGCTTTGTGTGCTGTATGGTGTATGTGTGTGTGTGTGTGTGTGTGTGTGTGTGTGTGTGTGTGTGTGTGTGTGTGTGTGTGTGTGTGTGTGTGTGTGTGTGTGTGTGTGTGTGTGTGTGTGTGTGGGGGGGGGGGGGGGGGGGGGGGGGGGGCACGGTGTGCTGTAGGGTGTGTTTACCAAGGGCTAGACATTAGATTGACAGCACAAAGGCCACACTGTATGGATTTTCCATCACGTTTAGACGCTTATGTTTGTTTAGCGCTTTATTGGATGATGAGGAGACAGAAAGTCTGAGAGAGAGAAGATATTGCGTGGATAGTTGTCTCGTGTGTGTGTGTGGGCATGTGTGCTCACGGCAGTGTGTGTGTGTTAATGCGCGTGCGTGCTCAGGGCTGTGTGTGTGTGCATTATCTAGTCACGCTATGATAATGTTGTGTGACGTCTCCACAGAGCGGACAGTGTTAGGACCTTCTCTCGCTGAACAATCACTACTCTGTGTGATGTGGGGGCCACAACAGTCATAATGGCAATTATGTCTGTACAGCAGCCAGATTGGCAGATATCTGCTGAGAGGGAGGGAAGGAGGGAGAGAGAAAGAGGGAGAGAGAGACAGAGAGAGTGCAGAGGGGGGAGAGAAAGAGGGGGAGAGACAGAGAAGAGAGCGAAAGAAAGGGAGAGGGAGGAGGAAAAAAGAAAGAGGGAAAGTGAAAGATGACTGGCTGCACAGCTGCAGGGTGGGTTGAGCCTGTCGAGAGTCTAGTGCAGCGTGTGTGTGTGTTGTTGTGCGTATTTTTCTATGTATGTAGTGTGTATGTGTATGTGTGTTGTTGTGTGTATTTTTCTATGTTTGTATGTAGTGTGTTTGTGTGTTGTTGTGCGTATTTCTCTATGTATGTAGTGTGTGTATGTCCTGTCTGTACACTCTTTAGCAGCGGCATCCTCATGCCCTTATCTGCTTCACTGTTTACCTGTTATGTTGCCATGGGGACTCCCGCCCTGGATTCATGCCAAGCTAACCTGCAGACAGGGGCGTCATTCACCCCCAAAATCTGAGGGGGTACAAAGTATGTGAGGATGGCCGGGGGGTGGTTCGGACAGGGGCTAGGCCTCCTGCTGGAAGTTGGAGAATTTACCATTTTTCAAACATCTAAAACAGCGTTTTCCTGCAATATAGATCCATAATCATTATGCTTAATTCAATGTAAATGTATTTTTTATTTTTCTGCATATCTAAGAATATCTCTTGAGCTCCAGACTGGTGGTTATATCTTTTTTGGTATTGAAAGGAATGTGAGTTTTATTCAGTACATGTAGTAATTGCTTGCTTTTCTAAAGTCTACCAACCTTGCTAGCAGGCATCCCATCGTAGATAGTTTGACAAGCTAGCTACTCTAACTTGATTGATAGCCTGAAATGGCTTCTTGGTAGCTAGTTATGAGGTTTGGAGATTGGGAACCTATCTGGGCTAGTTAAAGTGAAATTCATAAAATTGCCAGGTGACTAGTAGTATTACAGAGAAACAACAACCAAAAATGTAATTTTTTCCCCCCTCCATTTTCTATTTGTAATACAAACCCTTTTATTCATTATACATTTATTTTTACAGGACAAATCTGAGGGGGCATGTACCCCTGTGCCCCCTATGGGCATGATGCCTCTACGTGCAAAGGTGGCAGCAGGTGAGGGAGTGCGGGGCACTTGACCCCTCAGATTTGTCCTGTACATTTTTTAAATAAAAATAAATAAACAGAGCAAGAAAGTGAGTGAGAGAGAGGGAGTCAACCTAGAGAGTGAGAAGAGAGAGAGAAAAAGAGAGAGAGCTTTAGCCTCACCTACAAACTGCTTTCTTAGAAACAGGAAGTTGATTGATGCGGTGTAACCTCTGACGCAGCCAGCTGCCGCTGCTGACGGAGACTTTCTCCGTTGGCCCGGCAACGACTCAGAGAATACAAACATCCAGACCGATGCTAAACTCTTTTCCTCCATCATCAGCATTGTCATCATTGCCGCTATAATCGGTGCCGTTATCATCTTTGCCGTTATGATCATTAGCTTTGACAGCTGGCGCGGCTGGGTGGGGTTGGTTGGTGGTTGTAGAAGTCAGTGATAATATGACCCCATTGATATAGATCATTTGGTTGACCCTGTCTCACCTGCTGTGGATAACCTCCCACAGTTAGTTAGTCACTACAGATACCCTGGTTCGAATCCAGGCTGTATCACAACCGGCCGTGATTGGGAGTCCCATAGGGCGGCACACAATTGGCCCAGCGTCGTCCGGGTTTGGCTGGTGTAGGCCGTCATTGTTCTTAACTGACTTGCCTAGTTAAAAGGTTAAATAAAGACAAATAAAAAAATAGACAGGGATCAAGTTCACTCTATATATCTTCCTTTAAGAAGACATGAACTCTGTCAACCCTCTCATCTGTCTTTTGTTACCCCATATGGTGGTGCCAGATTGGGCACTTTTCCTCACCTGCAACTGGGCTACCTTTAATGGACTTGGTGAGATTTTGGCTCAGATTCATCTGTAAAGTGTCATGAAATCTGGCAACACTACCTCCATATATGTAAAAGAGACAGCGTTTTTACAAACCTTAGCCTCAAGTCAGAAAAAAGGATTGTGATGTAATATTGTGGTGTGATATTCAGTTGAGACACGTTGCCGTTTGGTTCACAACACGGTTCACCATGTTCTAGTTCACCACTAGTGTTAT